>NW_012118088.1:366055-382951 GCF_000951035.1 Colobus angolensis palliatus
AAAAAAAAAAAAAAAAAAGAAATGTTAGCAAATGAAATTCAGCAATCTATAAATGAAAAATATATTCCAACCAAATGAGTTTTATCCTGAGAATGCAAGCTGGCTTAATAATAATACTAAAAAAATCAACCAATGTAATTCACCGTATCTAAAGAAAGAAAAAAATGAACATATCAATTGATGCAGAAAAAATTGGACAAAATTCAGTATTCATTTATGATGAAAGTTCTCAGCACACGAGAAATAGAAGGGAACTTTCTTGACCCAGTAAGAAGTATCTACCAAAAACTTGTAACATACTTAATGCTGAAAAGGTGCATGCTTTCCCATTAAGCTATGAAACAAAACTAGAATGTTCACCCTCCCCACTCCTATTCAACATCGTATCATAACCAGTACAATAAGACAAAAAAAAATGTTTAAAGGCATATGGGGCTTGGCTCAGTGATTCACGCCTGTAATCCCAGCACTTGGGGAGGCTGAGGTAGGTGGATCATTTGAAGTCAGGAGTTCGAGACCAGCCTGGCCAACATGGTGAACCCCCACATCTACTACAATTACAAAAATTAGCCGGGTGTTGTGGCAGGTGCCTGTAGTCTCAGCTACTCCGGAGTTGGCAGGAGAATTGCTTGAACCTGGGAGGTGGAGGTTGCAGGGAGCTGAGATTGCACCACTGTACTCCAGCCTGGGTGACAAAGCAAAACTCTGTCTCAAAAAAATAATAATAAAATAAAAAATAAAAAACATATGGAATGGAAAGGAAAAAAACAAAATTGTTTCTATACACAGAAAACAGTATTGTTTATGTAGAAAATCCACAGGAATCTACCAAGAAATTACTAGAAATAATGAGTGAGTTTAGCTAGGTTGCAGCATACAAGGTCAACACACAAAACTCAATCGTGTTTCTATATATTAACAAGTAGAAACCAAAATTTTAAAAAATGCTACTTACAGCAGCTCCAAAACAAAGGAAATGTTTAGGTATAAATCAATACATGTCTAGAATCTATATGCTAAAAATTCCAAAACACTGAAAGAAATCAAAGAATACCTAAATAAATGAAGGGATAACCCACGTTTGTGGATTGGAAGACTCAGCAGAGTAAAGATAGCAAGTCTTACAGATTGATCTGTAGACTTAATGAAATTCAAGTCAAAATTCCAGCAGGATTTTTTGTAGATTTGGACACAGTGCTTCTAAAACTTATATAGAAGGGCAGTGAATCCAGAATGGCCAAAACAATGCTTGTGATGAAGAATGAAGTTGAAAGAATTACCGTACCCAGTCTTAAGTCTTACTATATAAAGCTTCAGTAATCAAATGTAATATTGGTGACAGGATAGATATAAGCCATTGGAACACAATAGAGAATCTGGAAATAGACCCACACAAATACAGCCTATTGATTTTCAACAAAAGTGCGAAAACAATGAAATGGAAAAAGGATAGTCTTTCAACAAATGATATTGGACTGATTAGACATTCATATGAAAACAAAATGAACCTTGACCTCCATCTCACACCCTTTACAGGAATTAACTCCAAATGGATCATGGAGCAAAATGTAAAGGTATAACATTTCAGACAACACAGGAGAAAATCTTTATGTAGTTATACAAAGAGTTCTTAGACATACACTTAAAAACATGACCCATAAAAGAAAAAAAGTGATAAACTGTACCTTATTAAAGTTTAAAAACTTTTGTTTTGCAAAAGACAAACTATAAACTGGAAGAACATATTTGCAAATCACATACCTGACAAAGGACTTGTATCCAACTCATTGTATCGGAACGCTCAGACTTGTCGTATGCAGACAACCTTACTTAAAATGTAATCTAAAAACCTGAACAAATATTTTACCAAAGATAATGCAAGGATGGCCAATACATTCATGGAAAGATATTCAATATCACTAGAAATTAGAGAATTGCAAATTAAAACCACAGTGAGATACCATTGCACACTTACTAGAATGGCTAAAATAATGATGATAATGATAATAAATACTGTCAACATGGTGTGCTAATGAGTATGCAGAACAAGAGGAACTCTCATCCATCACTGTGGAAATGCAAAATGGTACAGCCGCTCTGGGAAAGTGTGGCAGCTTCTTATAAAGCTAAACAAGTGCATATTACTGAATGATCCCACTCCTAGTTATTTATCTTAAAGAAATGAAACTTTATGCTCACACAAGAACCCGTGAGTATATCAGCTCTATTTGTAATCACTAAAATTTGAAAACCACTCAAATATTCTTTAACAGTTGAATAGATAAACCTTGATACATCCATACAATAAAATACTACTCTGCAATAAAAAAGAATTAACTATTCATATACACAACAATATGGATGACCCTCAAAGGCCCTTTGCCGAGAAAGAGAAAGCAATCTCAAAAGGTTTTCTTGCTGTATGATTCCATTTAGGTATTATTCTTGAAAAGATAAAACTGTAGTGATGAGAAACAGATCGGTGGTTGCCAGGGGCTGAGCATGAGAAGAGGATGTGACTGTGGAGGAGAAGTATGAGGAATTTTTCCTAGGTGATAGAACTCTTCTGTATTCTGATTGTGTGCTCGTTACATGAATCTATACATGCATTAAAATGTATAAATTTTTACAGAAGACTGTGCACCAAAAAGTCAATTTTACTGCATATAATTAAACACATAAAATAAATGTTATAAGCAGAAAATAAACTAATAAAAGACACACGAACAGAGAGAGAGAGAAGGCAATAGTCAAGATGAAGAGGGAACTGGGTAAGAGGAATGCAGAAGGAAAAAGGATGTCATGTTATGATACTAAAAAGTAATTTAAAACAGTAGACTAAATCAAACTATGTAGAAGCAGTAGATAGAGGAGTGCCTACTGCAGAAAACATAATAAGTAATATGGAAACAAGCTTAAGGAGCGCTCCCAATGCGGATGGCAGGGGAAAGGGACAAATAAATAAATATAACCACTAAATAAATGACAGAAGTAGAGAACAAATAACATTTATCCATGGGTAAATGGATATTAGATATTCTTAGAGAAAAGACCAGAGCAAATGGAAAAGCACCTGTACTGTATTCAAAGCAGAGTTCAGGACAAATACATAATATACTATATAAAATGAGTCTTTTAATTATGGTAAGTAAAGTCTGGGGATAAAAAGTAATCATGAGCCTAGAGTCAAAATGCATAAAGCAAAAACTAGAAATGAAAGGAGAAATTTATGGAAATACCATAACAGAAGGGCTTTAAAAACATACTTTGTCAGTCTTGGACAGAGAAAAGAGGTTAAGAAAATGGATATAGATAATTTAAATAATATAATTAGAGTGAATATAAAATACCTCTCTATCTTGATTCCTGAACCCTTCAATAAAAGAATTACATTTCCCTAGTATTCACAAAATTAGTGATATATTAACTTGTTAAGGAAACCCCATTAGATTTCCTCCAAAATGCCCCCAGATATTGCTCAGCCCATATTTTCTGATGAAAATAAAACAGAACTAGAAATTTATGACAAAAACATGTAATACCAAAGATTGATGGATAAGTGAGTTGGAGGTAGGAATCAGATGGAAGCCTCAAGAATTGAAATCTTGAAATTGCTTCTGTAAGGAATGGGAAATTAGGGACACCCAGTAGGGTCGACAAGCAGTGTGCAGAACCTTGCTGTGGTTGGAGATCGTGGATATATAGTGGCATGAAGCCCCTGTGTGTGACACTTTCCCCTGGGGACACTCTCTAGAGCAAATTTCACTCATGGTTGAGAGTATGCACACAGGATATTGAAGAGACGGGAAGATAAGGACATTTAAGCTGCTGGTCAGAAGTGATTGAATGACTTTTCCATATGGGAAGGGGTAGGGAGGAAGTAAACTCATAGCAATGCACTGATGGACCAGAGAAAAGGAAAGAGTTGAGGAACTGGAGGGTTTGATGAAGTGGAAAAAAAAAAAAAAAAGCCCAGTAAAGGGAGTAGAAACATAAAAGGATAAAGTATCACTGGAGAGTTCAGAGGAGTTGCTATACCAGGTGAAATTCCAAATGCCTGGATTGGAGTGGAGAGGAGGTCATAAGAAGAATGGATGATACATTTGCCTTCACATCGTCTATTATTCTCAGACCTCCTCCAAGATTCATTTGTATGAAGATCACATTGGAGGGCTACTCTTTTAGCCCTGGAATTTATCTTGATTGTTACATAATTTGGTCTAAATTCTCTGAAAGGATAAAGGAAATCAACATTTGTTGAGCCTCTGCCATGTGCTTTACATTCCACTTTGACACTATTATCCTCTATCATTAGGGTAGTCTTATCATTTATTGTTAAAATTTGGACTCTCTTAAGAGTGTGAGGACAACAGTTCTAAATTGAAGTTGCTCTGGGCAAACGGGGATGGATGGTCACCCCCACTATTATCTAAGAGCCCATTTGAGTTGTCTGTAGCATTGTGAGAATTTTGGGGTGGGGAGACCAAGGTTCAGAGAAGTCATTTGAGTAAGATCACCCAGTTAGTGAGAGTCATGGCAGAGGTAGGATTGACAACCATGTCTGCCTAACTCTGAAGTCCAGCCATTGCTAACTTAGTTCCTGATTCACCACACTAGCTATCCACCATTGCTTCACTAGCTGTGGCTTGACAGGCTCTCTTCTTGACAGACACCATGACAGTCCCAGCTGGAAGTCTGTCTCAACACAGATAATTAGATGTGTGATAACTGTACCACTGCCAGCAGTGACAGGAAGCCAGCTGTTCTAGGAGCCTGTGGGACCACGATGTGCTAGGGAGGACTTTGATGCTGGATGTGGGCTGCCCAAAGACCCCACATTTGCTGGTTTTGTAATCAGAGCGTATCAGGTGAAGATTACACAGCGTGGCCAGTTACAGAGGCTGGGAAGGGGTTTCTGAGGGATTCCAGGGCTCATAAAAGCCACAGCATCAGAGAACCTTGGGTTAGAAGGAAGTAATAAGTAAACAAGAATCGATGGGACAAAAATCTAGATTGTAGAGCAAAAGGCTAAAGAAGCTTCCAACTCAGGAAGATATGGCAGGGCAGGAGGTTTCAAGCAAAGGACCAGGTAAACTGTCAGCCACCAACAGATATCTGAAACAGAAGAGGGCAGGGCAGGGCAGGGCAGGACAGTGAAAATGGGTTGATGGCTCTGAAATGATTCACCTGTTTAGTCTCTCCCTCCAACCCTGGTTAGGGCATGTGCTGAGGATGTCCAGCTGACCTCAATGAGGTTATCCTGGGTCTGTGTGATATTCTCCACGGAGCTCATTTTCTGTGTTCTGTGATGCAAACCAGAAGTTTTTAAGTATCACCCTGCAGATCCAATTGCCCTATAAAGTCTTTGGAGGAACAGGATGGGGTCTCTGAAAGCCAGGGCAATAGATTCTTGGAAACTGTCAAAGCACAACTGAATTTATAAGTTGTTTTAATAACACAATACAATAATACATTCTCTTTGTCCAATATTTAAAATGTGATTGATAAAGCTAAAATCTTTACTCACAACCCTCAAATCAGGGTTCTATACCTGTTCCTCAGAGGTGGACATTATTTTAAATCAATTTTGGGTATATCTTTTCAGACTCTTTTCTACAGATTTACATTCATATATGACCTTGTAGAAAATGCATTTTACTGTACCTTTCTTTTAAATATTTGGAGGGCCTTTAAAAATTTTTTATTCTGACATAATCTCAAAATGACAGAACTTGGCAATAGCAGTAAAAGAAACTTCTATATACTCTTTACCTCATGTACTAATTGTTTATATTTTGCCCCATTTGGTTTAGCATTTTCTCTACTAATATATTTTTTTGCATGTGCACATTCTTTTTCTGATCCATCTGAGAGTAAGTTGGGGTCACGGTTTCCACTTATCCCAAAATACTTCAGTTTGTATTTCCCGAGAACAAGAATATTCTTAGTACATTTATTCAAATGAGGAAATGCAACATTGACCCAATGCTATTATCTGACAGTTCAGCTCCAGATTTCACTAACTGAACCACTAATGCCTTCACGCCTTTTCTTAAACAAAGAGGCAGTGTATTGCCCTCATCTTCTTTTTTCAACATGCTTCATCTTGCTTTTTTCAACATGCTTCATCTTGCTTTTTTCAACATGTTTCTGCATATAGGTAGCCCAGTATTATCAGCATGGGCAAAGTACGTCAAAGTATGAAGGCGCCATAAATTATTTACTGCTTCCCCCATTGATGGGCACTCAGATTATTTCCTACTTTTATCATTGCAGACATCCTCAGGCTGAATGTTAGTAGATATTACTTTGGATTAATGTTCTTTTTTTTCCTTAATAAATCCTTTATTGGAATGAATTACTGTTTTGAGGACATACAGTGAGGACAAAGCAAGACTCATAATGCTGAGGAAAGTTCCTTCAAAAGGAGTTAAATAAGAGATGCTCCTGATTCACATAATGTGGAATCAGGGTATGAAAGCAGCACAATTATTCCAAGTTTTCTGACAGATAATTGTATCTTCTTAGAAAGAAAAAACAATTAAGGAAGTTCTTGGTGAAGAACAATTCTTGGGAAAATAGTTAACATGCTTGCTATATTTTTATGGATTCAGTGCTGTCTTAGGGAACTTGGACCAGAATACAGAGGCCTTACTTGCTCTAAAGACCCATAGATGGAAACAGGCAGATCTCACCCCGCACCCAGAGCCCCACGCCCAGGGCAAACAGTGTTCTCTGGACCAGGACACGCTTCTCCTGTACACTTAGCAAACTTCCACCAGTGGGGACGTTTGCTATTTCTGCTTTGTGTGAAGCATTTGGTACCATCTGGGCTGGCTGGGTTTCAACAAAGATAGTAAAGAAACATTTATCAAGAAAAATCAAAGTCGGTCTCGCCAAGTGTGGTCTAGAGAGATTTGCTTCCGCGATACATATGCAGCTCTCTTGCTGCTGGGAAACACGACTCAACTTTGAAACGCTTCAGGAGGGACAGCCCTTTGGATCTTAGCCTGCAGCTACTGTCAACTGCTCATGACAGAGTGATTTTAGTAGCCAGAGCTCTTGGAGATGTGAATGCCAGCAGTCTCAGGATCCATTCCATGGCATTCCGTTCCTCGGAATGTTTTGGCCCCTTTGGTAGAGAATAAGCTCAAAAGGACGAAAGTAGAAGAAAGGACCTATAAGGGTGAGGGAAGAGGTGGAGTCATGCCTCAGTGAGTAATGTTTGGCTCTGCAATGATTAGATGCCCAAGAAAAGGTCATTTTTGGCGGCACACAGTGGCTCACACCTGTAATCCCCACACTTTGGGAGGCCAAAGTGGGAGCATCACTCGTGGCCAGGAGTTTGAGACCAGCCTGGGTAACATAGTGAGACCCCATCTCTACAAAAATTTTTCAAAAGTTAGCTGGGTGTAGTGGCACTTGCCTGTAGTCCCAGCTATTCAAGGGGCTGAGGTGGTAGCATCGCTTGAGCATGGGAGATCAAGGCTGCAGTGAGCCGTGATTGCACCAGTGAGACCCTGTCTCAAAAAAAAAAAAAAAAATTACTCTTAAACCACGAGTCTTGAGATTGACAGCTTCGAAATACAACACTCTTGTCCAGCAAAAAGCACTCTAAAAGAGCTGTAAATTCCTTAAGCTTACGATAGAAGATCTTTTTCCAGTGACTATCCTTGTGGTGTCAGTTCATAAGACTGGGGCGGAGGAGGGGGAGTGGCCTTGCCAGGGAGAAGAAAGATGAGCTGTTTCCTCTTGCCTCTTGCCTCTGTGTTGTCAATCAACCAGACAGACAAGCTTCTGGCACCTCTGAGTATCTCAATCCTGTGTGCGTGCAGCTCACTATGTGATAGATGTGTCACTTCAAGATCCCAGCCTAGAAACTGGTACATGTTATTTTCCTTGGAAGGCTCAAGAAATGAAAGTAACAGTTGGATATTATATTCTATGGGGAAAATGCATGGTTATTTTGAGAAATTATTATTTCTCCAGAACAATGTTACTTAATGCGTGTCTTATAGACCGGCAGCATCAGCATCACATGGAAATGTGTTAGAAAAGCATATGGACAGGTTTCACTGGAGACTTAGGGAATCAGAATCTATCTGTGGGGGTGGATGCCAGAGATCTGTGTCTCATGAGTCCTCTGAGTAATTTTTATGCACAAGAAGCTCTCCTGTGGAAGGGTTCAAGTAAACATCAAATACACTGTTAAGAAGAAAACCACAAATTGTTCCATTTGAAGTCAGTCCATTTGGAAATGGTTAAGTCTTAATAATAAAAGTAGACAAATAGGCAAGGCACAGTGGCTCACACTTGTAATCCCAGCACTTTGGGAGACCAAGGCCGGAGGATCATTTGCATCCAGGAGTTTGAAACCAGTCTGGGCAACATGAAGAGACCCCCACCTCTACAAAAATTTTTTTAAAAAGTTAGTTAGGCATGGGTCGGCAAGCACCTGTAGTCCCAGCTACTTGGAAGGCTGAGGTGGGAGGATCACTTGAGCCCGGGAGGTTGAGGCTACAGTGAGCCATGATCATGCCGCTGCACTCCAGCCTGGGTGACAGAGTGAGACCCTCTCTCTCTCTCTCTCTCACACACACACACACACACACACACACACACACACCAAAAATGTGGTGAAAGAGGGCAATGAATATGAATAAGAATAATAACGAAATAGCAGTAATATATAACAGTTAACATTTATTGAAGTATTTTCTAAGTTCCGGGTTCTGTGCTAAACATATATATTCTTTGTCCAATTTTACTCTTGTAACAACCTTATTTTATTGATCAAGAAATTGAGGTTCATATGTGTGATGTAACTACTTGGTAAGATGCGGACCCTGGGATCTTGTAGTCCTGTCTCCATGACACCATATGGTCTGTCCTGAGGAAAACATTAACGTTTTATTTTGTCCCCTATATCCCCAGAGCCTAGCAGAATGCTTAGCACTTAGTAGGGACTTGCTTGTTGAACTTAACTGATCAAGGTCAACATCTTGCTTTTGGCATAAAAATGAGATGTAGCTTGCAAGCTGAGATGGAAGATGAATTCAGCCTGTGGAAAAATAGAAGACAGTGCCATATTGCTGGAGTGCAGAAAAAATGTCAGCACGGAATAAGTTACAGCTTGCATCCTGGTAGCCAATTCAATGCTTCTCCCATCTCATTTATTCGGTCACAACCCCTTACTAGTTGTATGATTTTAGGGAAGTCAGTCTTATTTTTTTTCCAGCAATGGTCAGCTGTTTGAGTGTAGGAAAAGGACAGAGTAAGAAAGGACAGGTATTTGAATTTAAGTAGGGCTGGGGTATTGTGAGATAAGTAAAATAAAAAGAAAGAGGGGCAAGGGAGTTGAGGGTCTTTCCAAGGGAGCAGCTAAAATGCACCATAAAATCAAATCTGGGGATGAATGGAATAAAAGCAGGAGGGAATAGGGAGATCAAGAGAGTGTGTTGGGTTCAAGGGACTGATTGGTGGAGAATGGACTGATGAATAAGGGAAGATTTATTGCAGTAGAATAATAGAGCTAATGAACTGGAAAAATAGAAATTGGGGTAAGACAGTAGGGTACTTGAAACTGAGATTGAGAAAGTGGTATAATTTCTGGGATAATAGGCTCCAGAGCATGACCATGGGAGGAGATGACTATGATTGGGGGTGAGCAAAGGTTGCAGGAAGTGAGGGGGTGCTTTCTCTCCTACTTTCCAATATTCTTCCTTCTAATCTGTTTTTCTTGTCATCTTGAATTTACAAAATTTCTGGTTTTATTTATGCTGTGGATGTTTTTCCAGCCTTTTCCCTATGGGCTGTCTGGGTGCAGGTTATGGGTGATACATGGATAGTAAGTGCATCTTGGTTTAGAGGGTAACTCTTTATTTCTTACTCTACTTATGGAACACGAGAAAAAAAAGTATTGAATAATGGCTATGGTAATGGGTACCTTTGTCTTATTCCTTACTTTAATGGAATTGCATTTATCATGAACCATGGTACTGTTATTTCAGATAGCCTTTATCCTGTTAAGAAAATTCTCTGCTGTTTCTAGATAACTGCAATGGTCTTACGGTTTTCTTCTTTGATCTACAAATATGATGAAAATACTGAAAATAGATTTCCTAAGGTTGAGCCATCTTTGCATTCCTGATAGGAGTCATTATGTATTTACCTTTTAGCAGATAGTTAGAGTCAATTTGGATTGAATATATTACTGTGGATTGTTCTACTGTAAGTGAGATGATTGACATTGTATGCTTAAGAGCTGTACAATTATCATTTTCTAGTCTCCTTCCATTGACTACCTGCATTACTGGTTTCTGAATTGATTCCTAATTAACTACTTCCTGTGTCTCCAGGCTGATGATTTAGTTTCCCTCATCCTTTCTACAGCCAGTTGCATCTTCACTGCTGATTCCCTGCCTCCTTTTCTTCTCTAAGTTCTTTTTTTTTTTTGATGGAGTCTCACTCTGTCACCCAGGCTGGAGTGCAGTGGCACAATCTCGGCTCACTGCAAGCTCTGCCTCCTGGGTTCACACCATTCTCCTGCCTCAGCCTCTGGGCAGGCTGGGACCACAGGCGCCTGCCACCACGCATAGCTATTTTTTTTGTATTTTTAGTAGAGACAGGATTTCACCATGTTAGCCTTATAGCCTCCTTTACCTTGGTATTCTGGACTCAGGGTGGAGCTAAGCTCTAATGCTACTGACATTTTCCCAACCTTCTCTCTATGGGCTGTCTGGGTGCTGGTTATGGGTGATACATGGATAATAGGTGTACCTTGGTTTAGAGGCTAATTCTTCCTTTGTTTTTTAGCTTTTTCTTTTTGAATGGAGGTAAAATTAACATAACACAAAATTAATCATTAACTGTTTTCAAATGTACAATTCAGTGACATTTATAGAATATTCACAGTGTTGGACAGCCGTCATCTCTATCTAGTTCTCAGAAGTTTTCATCACCTCTAAAAGAAACCCTGTATTCATTAAGCAGTCACTCCCCATTTCCCTTTCCCTCCAGCCCCTGGCAACTATTAATAGTAGTCTACTTTCTGTTTCTATGGATTTACCTGTTTGGAATGTTTCATGTAAATGGAATCATACAATATGTGACCTTTTGTGTTGGGGTACACAAATGTTCATAGCAGCAGTATTCACAACAGCCAAAAAGTGGAAACAACCCAACTGTGGATCAGCTGCTGAATGGATAAACAAAATGTGGGATATCTGTATGATGGAATATTATTCAGTCATGCAAAGAAATGAAGGGCCAATACATGCTATAGTGTGGTGAACTTTGAAAACCTTATGCTAAACGAAAGAAGCCAGCCTTTCCTGTGGGCTTTGTGGAAAATAAGCTTAGAAAACTTAGTTAATCTTGGTATGGGAAGAGCTGTGTGAAAGTCAGAAATCCATATTTAACCAACACAGAACAGAGTTGACATCTTATCAGCCCATCTCGTTTTGTGTGCTGCTTCAGCTATGGATGTTAATAAAATTAAATTTCTCACTAGACAAGTGTGATGCCAAAGAACCTTCCACAAGTTCTGCAGCCGTCACTGCTTGGTGCTTAAACACGTTGGACAGTATTAAGGCAAAAACTGCTTTTTCTTTTTCAGTAAGAGATGCTAAAAACCTTGTACCTATGGACCCCAATGGCCTGTCAGATCCCTACGTTAAACTGAAACTGATTCCTGATCCCAAAAGTGAGAGCAAACAGAAGACCAAAACCATCAAATGCTCCCTCAACCCTGAGTGGAACGAGACATTTAGATTGTAAGTGGAAATGACTGCAGTGAACATGGGTGGTGGAGGTTGGGTTATGGGCCACCTGAGATCAGGGAGTTCCTCCTCCTTTAGCTTTTGTTTCCTTCCTTCCCTTCCTCCCTCCTTCTCTGTCTTCTCCCTCCCTCATTCCTCTCTTTCCCTCCCTTCTCTTCCATCTGCAATTTTGTGTTGTGAGCCAAGAAAAAAATTAGAGCTATTTTTTTTTAATAGAGATGAGAATGCCTGTGGTGTGGGGGAGTGGGTAGGATAGGAAATGGTGTGATGTGTTGCTAAGTGAAGGCAAGTTGTGGGAGAAATGATGGGGCTCAGGAAACAGGGGGACATAACCTACAGGGTATGGTGACAGATTCTCTAGAGCTGGGTTTATGGATGATGCTTGGCTTGCAGCCTGCTGGGACATCTCCACCAGCCTCCCTTGAGGGTCTTCCCTGGCCAGGGCTCCAAGAATCTGGGAGTCTCTTTCTTATACATCTAGGCATCAGGAGTTAGTTATAACAGCCAATTCACCGAGCATATATGATGTGTGACAAACACTGGGTTAAGCGATCTGATTTCATCGACTCATTTTATTCCCAATGTAGCAATAGGGTTTATAGAGGTTAAAGAGTATGCCAAAGTCCCATAGCAAATATGGAGTGGAGTGGAATTCAGCTTCTGGCAGTCTGACTTTAGAGGTCATACTTTTTTAGCCACCAGCTAGAAGCACGGTTCCTTGTCCTGTCTCCTCTTCCCTCTCTCAGGGCAAAGCTGGGCCCCTTCTCAGCCTCAGTCAAGGACATGTCTCAGAACAGGCAATTTCCCCAGGATTTTTCTCCATACATTTCGTCAGCCTCATTCTCAACCCACCTGTGTGCAGATAGAAACCATACACACCCAGTTATGCAACTGATACCTGTGTTTCTTATAGGCAATAGGAATTCCTGAATATCCTGAACCCTATTAAGACATAAGATAACAAAAGTAGTTAGAACTGTTCATGTCATAGCCAATCTAGGGCCTCTGCCTATTTAAGCCACAGGCTGTCAAACAGAAAAAGCTCTCACTCCCTGGAGAGCTAGCCTGGGATGGAAACTGAATATGTTTCTTTCAGCAGCTTGTAATCTGTAAAAATTTCTACCTCCAGGTCTTGTCCTCTTGTACATTTCTTCTGCTTGAAAAATTACTATGACTTCCACTGATGTCTTTTCTTTTTCTCTATGCAGTCAGCTGAAAGAATCGGACAAAGACAGAAGACTGTCAGTAGAGATTTGGGATTGGGATTTGACCAGCAGGAATGACTTCATGGGATCTTTGTCCTTTGGGATTTCTGAACTTCAGAAAGCCAGTGTTGATGGCTGGTAAGTAAGATTTTGCTTTGAAAGCTGCCATACAGCTTGCTCCATCAAACATGGGTTCACGTATGTTTTCCTTTTCTCCAAAAATTGAAATAGTAAGGCAGAGTCCCAAAGTGAAGTCTGGTTGATTGGATCTGCCTCGCAGATATGTTTTGTTTGGTCCTTGTACTAAAAACAAAAAAGAAAGAGGCCAGGTGTAGTGTCTCACACCTGTAATTCCAGCACTCTGGGAGGCCAAGGCAGGTGGATCACTTGAGGTCAGGAGTTCAAGACCAGCCTGGGCAACATGGTGAAACCACATCTCTACCAAAAACATGAAAAATTAGCTGGGCATGGTGGTGTGTGCCTATAGTCCAGCTACTCAGAAGGCTGAGATGGGAGGATCACTTGAACCCTGGAGGTAGAGGTTATAGTGAGCAAGTTGGTCAGAGATTGAGCCACTGCACTCCAGCCTGGGTGACAGAGTAAGAAGAGAGAGAGAGAAAGAGAGAGAGAAGGAAGAAGGAGGAAGGAGGAAGAAGGAAGAAGGGAAAGGGAAGGAAAGGAAGAAGAAAGAAAGAGGGAAAGCAGGAAGGAAGGAAGAGGGGAATGGAGGGAGGGACCGGGGAAGGGAGGGAGGGAGAGAGGGAATTAGTTCTAGCATTTTAAAAATCTGGGGGTAGAAGACAACAATTGAGAACAGTTGACTAGTTAATGCCCCCTTTAGCCAGGACATGGATTTTCTATTTGTCACCATCCTCACCACTCCCTATTTTGTTACATCTGGCCCACTTTACTAAACTATATGATGCGACTGTAACTGCCCAGTGGCTTCTTTGTGCCTGCTGCCCAGACAGAGCTGATTTATCAAGACAGGAGGATTGCAATAGGGAAAGAGTTTTACACACATAGAGCCAGCTAAATGGGAGAACAGAGTTTTTTTATGACTCAAATCGGCCTCCCTGAAAATTTGGAAGCTAGGGCTTTTCAAAGATAGTTTGGCAAAGCGTAGGGTGGCTAGGGAATGGGTGCTGCTGACTGGTTGGGGATGCAGTAATAGGGGTGTGAGAAGTGGTCCTCGTGCGCTGAGTCCACTCTGGGTGGGGCCACAGGACTAGTAGGCAGGTCCAGGTGGGGTAGTCTGATAGTCAGAAAGGCAAAAGCCTGAAAAGACATCTCAAAAGGCCAATCTCAGGTTCTACAATAGTGATGTTATTATCTGCAGGAGTAACTGGGGAAGTTGGAAATGTTGTGACCTCTGGGATAAAGGCTGATAATAATCCATGTCTACATCTTAGCAGAATTCAAGCTCCTTTCATTTTCCTAACTTGGCAATATTTCATTAGTTTTACAAAGGCAGTTTAGTTTTGGGGAAGGGCTGTTATCATTTAAAATATACAACAAATTTCTTTCAAAGTTAGGTTGGCGGTCTGGTTGGGGTGGAGCCATTGGTTATCAGAAATGTAGAAGAGACATCTCAAAAGGCCAATTTTAGGTTCTACAATAGTGATTTTATCTGCAGGAGTCATTGGGAAAGTTGCAAATCTTGTGGCCTCTGGAATAATGGCTGGCAATCCTTTATGTCTACACCGTAGCAGAATTCAGGCTCCTCTCATCCTCCTAACCTAGTGGTCTCTCATTAGCTTTATGAAGGTAGTTTCATTTTGGGCAAGGGTTATTATCATTTAAAATATATACTAGGCCGGGCGCGGTGGCTCACCCCTGTATTCCCAGCACTTTGGGAGGCTGAGGTGGGTAGATCACGAGCTCAGGAGATCGAGACCATCCTGGCCAACACGGTGAAACCCGGTCTCTGCTAAAAATACAAAAATTAACTGGGCGTGGTGGCATGTGCCTGTAGTCCCAGTTACTCAGGAGGCTGAGGCAGGAGGACCACCTGAACCCGGGAAGCAGAGGCTGCAGTGAGCCAAGATCATGCCACTGTGCTCCAACCTGGGTGACAGAGCAAGACTTCATCTCAAAATAAAATAAAACAAAATAAAATAAATAAAATAAACATTAAATCTGTCCCAAAGTTAACTTGGCCCAAGCCCAAGAAAGAGTAAGGGCAGCTTGGAGGTTAAAGGCAAGATGGGGGTTAGTTAGATCAGATCTCTTTCACTGACATCATTTTCTCACTGTTACACTTTCTGCAAAGACAGTTTCATGACTGGCTCCATGCACATCAGAGTGGCTTGTACACTTCACCTAAAAGATATGTGCAACCCACTGTCAGATTGTGTCTGGGAAGCTGCTGCTTCCTTGGGATATATATATGTATATCCTTCAATAGTACCAACAGAGAGGCTGGGTAAGCCCCCTTGGCAACCGTTTCACAGTTAACTGAGTCAAGGAGTCAGAAGAAATAGCTCAACCTGCCGCTATAACTTTGGGAGAAGTGGCAATTGGGCTGCTATTACTTCTTCAAGATAAATTGTCTCATATCTGGATTGTCTCATTCAGGCCTTTTTCAGCTTCAAGTGAAAGAAAATAAAAATCAAACTGGTTTAGCAAGAAAGAGATGTATCATTTGGACCACACACACATCTTTCCATCGTTCACCTTATGACTTCCTTGTCTTGGCTCTGTATTTCATCTTAGGCTTTTCTTGAAAAATATATTGAGTGTCCATTAGGTGCTGGTCACTAGAGACACATCGAGGTATAAGACAGATATGACTTCATGGAGCTTAGCTTATGGCAGAGAGTGGGGTGGGCAGATAAACTTTGAACAAGGAATTACGCAAATGACAAATCAATGACAACATGATGGAAGATGTGAAGAAGACAGGAGCTGAGAGTTTTGAACCCAAAAGTATCTGAGACAGATTTCAATCAATTTAGAAAGTTTATTTTGCCAAGGTTGAGGATGCGCCAGTGACACAGACTCAGGAGATCCTGATGACATAGGCCCAAGGTGGATGGGGTATAACTTGCTTATGTACATTTTAGGGAGACATAAGACATCAGTCAGTACACGTGAGATTTACATTGGCTCAATCTGGAAAGGCAGGACAACTCAAAGTGGGACGAGGAGGTGCTTCCAGGTCATAGGTAGATTTTACAATTTTCTGATTGGCTATTGGCTGAATGAGCTGTTATCAATAGAAAGGAACGTCTGGATTACATAAGGAGTTGTGCAGACCAACGTTTTATCATGAAGATGAAGCCTCCAGGTAGCAGGCTTCAGAGAGACTAGATTGTAAATGTTTCTTATCAGACTTAAGATCTGTGTTGATGTTAATGCTGGTTGACTTTTCCTGAATTCCGAAAGGAAGGGGGTATAATGAGACATCATATCCAACCCTCCCTTCTCATCATGGCCTGAAACAGTTTTTCAGGTTAACTTTGGAATGCCCTTGGCTGAAAGGAGGGGTCCATTTCCATGGCTAGGGGGCTTAGAATTTTATTTTGGGTTTACAGAATGTACCCCAAAAGAGTTGTGTTAAATCACATTTCACAAATGGTTAAAAACATAGTTCTCATAAAATAGATAATGGGCATTGGCCAAAGATTTCCTTAGCTCACTAAGGAGAAAAGCAGCAGGATGAATGAATGATTCCACAGAAGGTTTGAGAAACTGATGTTTGTGTAATCAGTAGAAAAAGAAATGCTGAAATAACTTTGCTCAGTTAAATATAAAACTGACTGATAGGACAATAGAATCACAAGCTTTGGGGTAAAAAAAAAAAAAAAAGATTTTGGCCAGGCATGGTGGTTCACGCCTATAATCCCAACACTTTGGGAGGCTGAGGTGGTCAGATCACCTGAGGTCAGGAGATCACCTGAGGTCAGGAG
>NW_012118088.1:383421-389792 GCF_000951035.1 Colobus angolensis palliatus
TGATCCGCCCGTCTCGGCCTCCCAAAGTGCTGGGATTACAGGCTTGAGCCGCCGCGCCCGGCCTTCAACTCAGTTTTCTAAAAGTTAACATCTATCTTTGCAGACTAGGGAGGCCATCTGGGCCTGACTTGATGGTGAATAATAAATTATACAAAGTAATATTACTGTGAGGAAAGAAATAGCTAATTAGAAAATGCTCTAGCATGACATTAAAAGTTTACACGATCGTCTTTTTGTTTTTTTTTCCCCCCAAGCTTTGGATATTTTTCCCTAACATACAAATGACTTGGCTTCGTAGGGTCTACATCAGTCACTCACAGTGGGCGTTTCATTCTCATTTTAAATCAAACGTAAAGAGGTTAAAGAGAAAGAATGTATGATCCTCAGGGGGTATGTGACAGGAGAAAACATAATAATAATTATTATAATAACAATGGCTACTACTCATTGACTCTTTATAGATGTTAATAGATGCCAGGCTCTGGGTCCAGCATTTCCGGATGTCGTGGAGTTGCACTTTTACACAGCACTGATCAGGTGTGCAGAAAAAAATAAAGCTTTTTTCTTTTCTATAATGGACTTAGACTTTCTCATGCACTTTTGTGAGCTCCTGGTGACTGAGGAGAAGGGACTCTGTATGCTGCATGTGGTACTTTCTGAGCTTCACTGCTTCACTTTTCTGACTGGCCCCTGTTAACAGCAAAACCAAGCTCTGTAAAATAGTTCAAAGAAGTTTATTCTGAGCCAATATAAGTGACTATGGCCTGGAGAAACAAACCCAAGAAGCTTTGAATAAGTGGTCCTGAGGTGGTTAGATTACAGTTTGGTTTTACACATTCCGGAGAGGCAGAAGTTACAGGCAAAGACATAAATCAATACATGGAGATTATAAATTGGTTTGGGCCCAAAAGGCAGGATAGCTTTAAATGGGTTATAGGAGATTCTTTGATTTGCAGTTGGTTAGAGTAAGGCTTTGCTAAAACTTGGAGTTTACAGGAAGAAATACTTTACATTGGCCAGGCGCAGTGGCTCATGCCTTCACTCCCAGCACTTTGGGAGGCTGAGGCAGGTGGATCATTTGAGGTCACGAGTTCGAGACCAGCCTGGCCAACATGGTGAAACCTCATCTCTACTCAAAATGCAAAAAAATTAGCAAGGTGTGGTGGTACATGCTTGTAATCTAGGCTATTCTGGAGGCTGACCAGGAGAATTGCTTGACACAGGAGGCGGAGGTTGCAGTGAGCTGAGATCACACCACTGCACTCTAGCCTGGGCGACAGAGTGAGACTCCATGTTTTATGTTGAGGATGCATGCAGCAAGATGGATTGCTTACGGTGTGACTGCACCTTTGCCTGGCCTGGCCTTAGTCCTGTTTATAATCTGGTATTTTATTGCCACAAAGAGTCTGTTTTGTCAGTCTTATGATCTCTATTTTAACATTCATGTTAGTCCATTGTTGTATCTAAACTCCAAAAGAGAGGGGGTATAACGAGACATGTCCAATCTCCTTTCTCTCATGGCTGACAATTCCGTTCTTAAGGTTTTTCTTACATCCTCTTGGCCAAGGAGGGGAGAATATTCTGTCAGTGGGGGGGGGGGGGCTTAAGATTTTGTTTTTAGCCTACATTCCTAAACCAGTGCCCACTGAAGCGGGACTGGTCCCACTAGCTTTGGGGCATCATTCTGGCTTTGTGCTGGAGATCCTGGCCTGTTGCTTCCTCTTGTGAGTTCCCTCCATGCAGCGCCCTCTCTGTCCCACTCGTAGGCCACTGTTGGGCCTGGTTCAGGGAGGGCCAGGAGCCTGCCTGAGTCCTCCCCCTGGGGAGTCTTTTCTGCTCCTTCTGCTGCTGCTGGAATGATGATGCCTGGTGCATGGATAGGTCTCTGGCCAGCGTTCCAGCCAAGGAGGAGGGAAACCCACCTCTTCCCACCACCTGTCCTTTCTCCTTCCCAAGATTTTCTAAGCCCTAAAGGGAAGGGCTTCTCCTGTAATCACCCAATGAGTTCATCTAGAGCTGATTCACTGAGAGGGCAATATTTTAGCAGAGAAAGCGTTCAATAAACACAGTGCCAGCCAAGCAGAAGGATGGGAGTTTATTACTCAAATCGGCCTCCTCCAAAATTCAAAGACTAGGGTTTTTCAAGGATAGTTTGGTGGGAAGTGGGGCTAGGGAATGGGGAATGCTGGTTGGTGGCTTGAGAGTGAAATCACAGGGGGTCAAAGCCATCTTCTCATGCTGAGTCAGTTCCTGGGTGAGGATCACAAGACCAGGTAAGCCAGTTTTGTTGTATGGGTTCCTGGTCTGGATGGCACCAGCTGGTCCATCAGAATGCAGGGTCTGGAAAATATTTCAAACACCAATTTTAGGTCAGTAATAGTGATTTTATCTATAGGAGCAATTGGGGAGATCATGAATCTTATGACCTCTGGCTACATGTCTCTGGAGCCAGAATTCTAACTTTGTGGCTAATATGTTAGTTTTACAAAGGAGGTTTTAGTCCCCAAGCAAGGAGATGGTTAGTTTTGGGAAGGAGCTGTTATTGTTTTTGTTTTAAAGTTAAGCTAATGGCCAGGTGTGGTGGCTCGTATCTGTAATCCCAGCAGTTTGGGAGTGCCAAGGTGGGAGGATTGCTTCAGTTCGGGAGTTAGAGACCAGCTTGGGCAACACAGTGAGATCCTGTTGCAACAGAAAATTTAGCCAGGCATAGCGGCATGCACCTGTGCTCCCAGCTACTCAGGAACCTGAGGTGGGAGGATCACTTGGGCTCAGGAGGTCGAGGCTGCAATGAGCTGTGATTGTGCCCCCGCACTCCAGTCTCGGCAACAGAGAAAGACCATGTCTCAAAGTAAATAAAGAAACAAATACAAATAAAAAATGAAGTTGAACTGAAACTAAATTCTTCCCATAGTTAGCTTGGCCTAGGCCCAGGAATGGACAAGGACATCTTAGAGATTAGAAGCAGATGGAGTTAGTTAGGTCTGATTTCTTACACTGTCATAACTTTTGTATGTCATATTTCTCTTACTGTCATAATTCTTGCAAAAGTAGTTTAACTCCCACACATGCCATATCCTTCTTCCTGGGCTAGTGCCTGCCTTGTCTACTCCCCTAAGGCAGAGAGCAGGGAAGAAAAAAAAAATGGTTTAAGAATAGGGATAGTGTATCAGGAGTAAGCCCAAAATATTACTGCATTTACACTTAGATGATCATTTAATTCTCCAGTTATTCTAGATAGAGCATCATTTCCAAGGATCAGAATAGTTCAGCAACGTGTTAGGGACACACAGCTTCTAAACAACGGTTCTGGGTTCAGGTCCAGGATTCTATGATGCCAGAGCCTAAGCATATGCAAATCCCATTCTGCCTCCTGATACAGGGGTAGGTGGAAGGCTAGAGGGTAGACAGCTCGGGTTTGATTTTGGCTTTCCTGACTGGGTGGAGGCTTTGTGACCTCAGGTGAGCCACTTCACCTGTCTGTACTACAGCCTTCACAGCAGGTATGCCACCCATCAGATTGATTACAACACCCCCTATCCTCCATCCACCACTTAGGATAGGTGTGAAGTTGATGACACAATAGTTGGAAGGGAACTTTTCCAAAATAAAAGCCCTCTTCAGATTCTGCAGATAGAAGTCCTCTTCAGATTTATGGCCAAGACATTTGTGATGCTGTCTTGACTAAATGGACCAGATCCTAGACATTTGGATTCTTGCCCCTGGGATTCTTTGAACACTATGTGATCTTGAGTAAGTCTCACACCCTTTCTGAGACTCAGTTTCACCGTTTAGAAGGGGATGGGCTCCACCAGCTCTTCTGTTGTGCTGTAATTTAAGACCGTGTGGCAGAAACAGCAGATGCAGCTGTGAAAGCTCCCAGATGTGGTACACTAGCCCCAGGCCCCCTGTCTGCATCTGCCTCTTGGCCAGTTGCCCTGTATCTGTTGTCAAATCCTCCTCTTTGTTTCTAATTTTGCTTATTTATACTGTCTCCTTTCTTTCCCCTTGATTTTCCAGAGGTTCATCTGTTTTATTTACTTATTTATTTTCTTCAAGAAATTAACTCTGGGGTTTGTGTATCAATTCTGTTTGTTTTCTCCTTTTCTGTAGATTTATTTTGTGTTTGGCTTTGACGTTCAGTTGAACATTTTACTAATTTATTTTTTCTTCTTTTTCCTGACTCTGCTCTTTAAAAATAATGAATAGCTTTTTTTGTTTGTGTGTGTGTTTTTGTTTTGAGACGGAGTCTTGCTCTGATGCCAGGCTGGAGTGCAGGTTTAAGTGACTCTCCTGTCTCAGCCTCTTGAGTAGCTGGGATTACAAGTGCCTGCCACCATGCTCGGCTAATTTTTGTATTTTTAGTAGAGACAAGGTTTCACCATGGTAGCCAGGCTGGTCTTGAACTCCTGACCTCAGGTAATCCTCTCACTTTGGTCTCCCAAAATGTTGGGATTACAGGTGTGAACCACCACACCTGGCCAAAAATAATGAACAAGCATTTAAGGGAATAAATATTTCCTCTAAGTTTTGATTTGCTAACATTCTGGCTTTTGCTGCTTCCTTGAGGGCCTGCAGCTCAGTTTTTAGTTTCTTTTCTAACATGCTTTAATTTAGGCATTTTTTTAACCCCTAGAATTAGATTTCTGTTTAAATTTTTATTATTGATGTTAAGTTACTGTTTTAGTGCTTTCAAATTAGAGAATACGGCCTGTGTACTTTTCCTTTTTCCTCTGATTTTCTTTCCTTGTCTTTCAGCGTAGCTTAGTATTTGTTCAATGTTGTTAAAAGTTCTATGGACTTTCAAGAAAAAGATTATATTAACTATTTGTAGAGTATACTTTTTTTTTGTGGAGAAAGAATAAACCTTTTTTCAACTTTTATTTTAGATTCAGGGGATACATGTACACATTTGTTACCTGGGTATATTGCATGATGCTGAGGTTTGGGGTATGAATGATTCCATCACCCAGGTACTGA
Source organism: Colobus angolensis palliatus (assembly GCF_000951035.1). Lineage (NCBI taxonomy): Eukaryota > Metazoa > Chordata > Mammalia > Primates > Cercopithecidae > Colobus > Colobus angolensis. Next base: position 388,399 of record NW_012118088.1, read on the forward strand.
CCATAGTATCCAATAGTTAGTTTTCCAACCCTTGTCTTCTGCTCCCCTCTCCCCTCTGTAGTCCCTAGTGTCTGTTGTTGTCATCTTTGTATCCATGAGTATAGGGTATACATTTATTTATTCCAATGTATTATAAGGTCCACATCTTTTTTTTTTTTTTTTTTCTGAGTCAGAGTTTCGCTCTTGTTGCCCTGGCTGGAGTGCAATGGCGCAGTCTCAGCTCACCACAACCTCCGCCTTCCGGATCCAAGGGATTCTTCTGCCTCAGCCTCCTGAGTAGCTGTGGTTACAGGCATGCGCCACCACACTCAGCTAATTTTGTATTTTTAGTAGAAACAAGGCTTCTCCATGTTGGTCAGGCTGGTCATGCACTCCCGACCTCAGGTGATCCACCCGCCTCGGCCTCCCAAAGTGCTGGGATTACAGGTGTGGGCCACTACGCCTGGCCAAGGTCCAGATCTTTTATAACGTCATATTGTCCTTTTGTTTGCTTGAGCTAAATGTGTAGTGCTTATTAAGTTTCTTCAGGCAAAATGATTCAAAAGCATTCTTTTTATTTCTAGGAGTTCTTGCCTTATCTGTATATGGCAATATTATTAACCACATAACTCTACAAATCTTATTATATTGACATGAAGTTATCTTTGTTGCAGCTAATGCATTTTCTCTATAATTTTACTTTGTTGCTGGTGTTCATTCATTCATTTATTCATTTATTCATTGAATATACACAGTGAACACCTGCTGTGCTGAAGAGACACTAATGAGCAAAATAGCCAAGAACCCTGTGGCCTCATGGAGTTTTCTTTCTAGTTGAAGAAAAATAAACAACAATAGTAAATGAACAAAAATAAGTAGTAAAACATGGCATGTTTGAGGCTGATAAGTGCCATAGAGAAAAGTAAACAAGAAATGGGGACAAGGAATCTTGGGGAGTGGGGGCATTCAGATTTTATAGGAAATTCAGGAAAGGACTCACTGAAAAGGTAACATACAGCAAAGATCTAAAGCAGGTGAGGAGTGAGCTGTGTGGATATCTAGGGAGAGGTTGTCTCAGACAGAGAGGACGGCAAATGCAAGGGCCCTGAGGCAGGAGTGCACCTGGCAAGTTGGAAGAGCAGTAAAGAGGCTCGTGTAGCTGGAGCTGGATCCATGAGGGGAGACTGGAGGAGGATTAGGTCTGGGAGGATATATATGGGGAGAGGGTTGGCAGATCCTGTGGGCCTTGTCAGGACTTTGTCTTCTGCTCTGAAGAAGACGGGGAGCCAAGGAGTTAATGAGATCGAACCGACCTTTGCATGTGTCTTTTTTGGTTGTGGTGTGGTAGATCCCTTTTCCCTAGTAGGTCCTTTCCCATTCTTTTATGTCTAATCTTTCTAAGTCCTTTGGTCTTG
>NW_012118088.1:391037-392698 GCF_000951035.1 Colobus angolensis palliatus
TGATATAAGTGAGGTGCCCAATGTCTGCTAAATAGCACTCAGTAAGTGTTAGTCATTATTGTTAATTTAATAATTATTAGAAAAATATAAAAAATCAGAGAATTTTATCCAGATTCCCAGTGCCCATAACCACTATTGGCCCTATATAGAGAGTGAAACAAAAGTGAAACCTTACTGTGCATACTATTTGGGAGCTTGCATTTTTCACCTAAAAATAATCTGCAATAAACGTAATTGTGGCAAAACTTTTGTGCCCCAGCTTTAATAATTTCCTAATAAATTTCTAAGCCAGGAATTGATGGCTTTAAGCATATATGCGTCATTAAAGTGTTTGTCAAAATGTCCTACAATTTTAAAAATCAATTTACAGTCTTATCAATCTCGTATGAGGCTTTTCAGTTTATTAACATTAACATCCAGTGCTATAAATTTCAAAGACATGATGCAAAGATTATACACATACTGTATTACAAATTATGTTGAACATTTTCATTTGCCTATTGCCATTTGTTTATATTTATATATGACTATGTCCTTTTGCCTTTTTCTTATTGACTTGTAAGAACTTTTTATATGAGAAGACTATTAATAGGTCTAGGTCTTTTCTGACATTTGTATGTTGCAACATTCCTCCTTTTCATGTTGTAAATTAATGTTTGTAATATGCATTCTTAGTGGTATATAAAGCATTCGATTCAACTCCAATCTATTATGATAAATATCAAGTCAATTGCCAGAAAAATTTCTCAAGTTTTTCTTTTCATTGAGTAATTGTTATCTGAATTATCCATGCTGTGTTGACTGTCTCAAATGGGTTTTTTAATTCAGTGATTATATTTTTTTTCTGAAAGTAGTCTTTCCCACTCTCATATTTGTTCCCTTTTCACAGATGCACCAACCTCTTGAATCTCATTGAAAATATGAATTAGGTAGTTTCTAGAATGTTCTCTCTTTTGGCAGCAGTTTTGTTTCATGGGAGTTACTTTGATTCTGCATTGTTTCTTCCTATTTAAATGACTAAATTTTTCACACATCCTATTGTGTTTATTTGCCCATACTTATAGAAGAGTGAGCACAGAAATGACAAGTGTCCTTGTTCTAACATTTCATACCCGGATAAAGGGAGACAGGAGTCTTTTGTGTTTTCTTGAATTCTGTTTTGTCAGATCAGGAGTCCTATTCCTGACATTTGGGTGGGGCTACAGTGGAGACAGGTGCATAACAGGCAGCCTTCATGCCAGATGGAGAGCCATCTTCTCCACGTTGGTTCTATACATCTCAAAGTCAGAAGGGGTCCTGTTCCTCTCTGACGGGACACACGTGTCCTATTTGGAAGCAGTAGTGGCAGCGTCCTTCACTCACTCTGTGGTGTACTGGCCACCATGGACATGCGCTGTGGCACCCTTCCCCTGCCCGCTGCTCCAGGTGCTGACATCTCTCTTCCTGCATATGAATGGGAATCGGCGACCCCCACCCAGTCCCTGATGGTCTCAGCCAGGGTCATTATTGGGCTCTGTTGAAACACCTTTTAGGGATGACAGCCGGTCAATTCCCCTTTATCTGTATTTTCACGAGTGTGAGACCCCAAATACTCTAGATGGTTCACACTCAGGGCATAAATAATATTGAATTGTGCCCCAGGAAAGCAATTCTTTGGTCAG
>NW_012118088.1:393533-396126 GCF_000951035.1 Colobus angolensis palliatus
TGTTGCCCAGGCTGATCTTGGACTCCTGGCCTCAGGTGATCCTCCTGCCTCAGCCTCTCTAAGTGCTAGGATGACAAACATGAGCCACGACGACGACCTGTGTATCTTTCTGTTTGTTTTGTTTTGTTTTGTTTGTTTTTAACAATTATTTTCTATTTGTAACAAGTGATTTTGGATTTCCTTCTAAGGAAGAAATAAAAAGTGTCCTTTAAAATTAAATTTATTATTAAAAAAGCGAAACATATATTTCAACACTGATACACAGATCTAGCAAAATCCACAAAGGTAGCATCTGAATGGATAAAGTTAAAATTTACCCAACATAGCTCTGTTTTCTTTCTATTACTTTAATTTGTAGGAATCCCTGGAAGTCCCTGCTGTGTGGATAGCACCCTTCTCGATTTCCAGCAAAGATACAGATGCTCTCTTGTGTTTGTATTTCTTTTGGTAATTTCCGTGGAAATTTGGAAGAAAATTTGGAATATTAAATGTGGAGGCGTAGAGGCTCAAATTGTCTTCTCTGCTTTGAATCACCTAGCCCATTTTTGGAAGCTGCCTAAGAAGATTCGTGAATGGAGAGAAAATATTGTGATGAAAATTTTAAACTTTGGTTAGGAACGATCTTTGAGAACGAGCAGTTTTGGGGTCTTTTTTCTTTCCCACTGATTCAAATGCTTTTAGAATGTCCCTTTTCGTTCCTCACACTCATCTCATCCTCTTACTAGCTGGAAAAATCTTTGTGGTCAAGAAACAAACTGAAGCCCCCATGTTTATTATTATAATATTAGTAGTAGCTGGGCATGGTGGCGTGTGCCTATAATCTTAGCTTCTTGGGATGCTGAAGCAGGAGGATTGCTTGAGCCCAGGAGTTCAAGACTGGCCTGAGCAACATAGCAAGACCCTATCTCTGCCAAAAAAGAAAAAAAAACCAAAAAAACAAAAACAAAAACGGCCAGGTGTGGTGGCATGTGCCTTTAGTCTCAGCTGGTTGAAAGCTGAGGCAGGAGGACTGTTTGAGCCCAGAAGGTCAAGGCTGCAGTGAGCTGTGATTGTGCCACTGCACTCCAGCCTTGGTGACAGAACAAGACCCTGTCTCTAAAGTAATAATAATGACATTAGTCACAGTAATAATAATCATGATGATGCCACTAATTGAACACTTGCTGAATGCCAAATGCTGCTGTGCTTATCATTTTACATGCGTCATTATCTTTCAATTTCACAAGAATTCTATGAAAAAGGAATTTGTATTCCAATTTATAGATGAGAAAAACAGAGGCCCAGAGAGGCTAACCAGCCTATCTAAGGTTATGAGATGAGATTTGCATCCAGACATTGTTTGACTTCAGGGCTTGTGCGCTTAACCACTAAGGGATGCCATTTCTCAAGAGACTGACTACAGCACACTTTGGGCAAACTTCTGCAGAGAAAATAGCACCATGAAGTTAAGTCCATGGTCACCTAAATGCAGTTGAATGCCAGGATGGCAAGGTGGCACCCTACGTAGGATGAAAGGTAGAAATGCTGGAAGAGCATGACAAGAATGTATTTATAGCCAGGCAGTGGGGTTTGCAGCTGGGATTACAGACAGCTCTTATCTGTAATCCCTGCAATTTCTGAAGATAGGGTAAGAAGATCACTTGAGGTCAGGAGTTCAAGACTAGCCTGGGAAACATAGCCAGCTCCCATCTCTACCAAAAAAAAATTTTTTTAAATTAGCTGGGCATAGTGGCACAAGCCTATAGTCCCCAGCTACTCAGGAAGCTGAGGCAGGAGGATCGCTTGAACCCAGGAGCTCGAGGCTTCAGTGAGCTATGATTGCACTATTGCACTCCAGTCTGGGTGACAGAGTGAGACCCTATCTCTAAAAGCAACAACAACAATATCAACAAGAAATTTACGATGAGGGGTCTTCATAGCATTCTTTCAGACTAAGAACTACTTAATGGACAAAAAGTAGGTAAAAATATACAGTGATTTAACGATACAACTAAGAAAACTGTATAAGTGTGTGTAGAGAGTGAGAACTTTCCCTCCTGTGTACACATGATATACATTTTTTTTCTGCTGTTCATGGAAGAGTTACAAAAATGTATAGTATACCTGGTAGTGTACCATGCATACTACCCCCATCCAACATACTGAAAAACAAACCAAAACAAGCCAAAAAACCCCAACATGTATTTTTTGAAGTAGAGTTTTATATAGGCCTCCTTTTCATATCCTGATCAATAAAATAATATCAAATAGAGTCATGAAATTTGTCCTGCCCCCTTGTCTCCCTTCAGGTTTAAGTTACTGAGCCAGGAGGAAGGCGAGTACTTCAATGTGCCTGTGCCACCAGAAGGAAGTGAGGGCAACGAAGAACTGCGGCAGAAATTTGAGGTGAGGTTTCTTTTCTTTCTCTCTTCTCTCTTTTTTCTCTTTATTTTTTCCTTCCTTCTTTCTTCTCTCTCCTCTCTCTTTCTCTCTTATTCTTTCTTTTTTATTTTCCCCTCCCTCCCTCTCTCCCTTCCTTCCTTCCTTCTTTCCTTCCTTCCTTCTTCCTCCCTCTCTCTTTTCTTTCTTTCTTACTTTCTCCCTTTCTTTCTTG
>NW_012118088.1:397191-398393 GCF_000951035.1 Colobus angolensis palliatus
GCTCTATTGGCAGAATGGTGCTATATAGTTAACGAATGGAATTGATTGTGCTAATGACTTCATGAAATACCCTGGGGGTAGATCTTCCCAGAGAATAGTTTTATCAAATGGAGAGCCCTTGGCTGTGACCTTGAGTTACATTGCTGGCTATACTTCTACCTGAGATAAACCCCTTTCCTTCTATGGGGACAAATAAACACCATTTTCAGCTACGTAAGAGCAGCAGGTGTATAGGGCACATCCCTGCTTTACAAATACAATGTTTGGGGGAAGATAGGTTTGAATGCTTACATTATATGTGCATTGAGTGATCTTAGTGGTTTCCTGAGGGAAAACACATTATTTTGTTCCCACAAACTCAATACACTGAGTCTGGTGGGAGATGATCAATTCTAGATAAGCCATGATGGCCTACTAACTCCCCAAAAATGTGTATAATAGCATAGCTAAAATGAAATGGATTTTTATTATTGTTATTCATCAAATAATGACACAAGCAAATAAAAAAATGTGTAAAGACCATGTAAAGTCCTGTGAAAGAGAGATCAGGTACCTGGAGAACATGTACAAAAGAAATGTCACATAGTTTGAGAGGATGGGGAGGTGTCAGAGAGGAAACAGCAATGGAAATTTACCACGTAAAAAGAGGGGAAAATGTGTTCCATTCTGCAAACAGCATGTGCAAAGGCCCTATGGTTGGGGGTTATATAGCAACCATGTGAGACTGAAAGAAGACCAGCCTGGGTAGAGCAGAGAAAGCCAAAGAGAGTCCAAGGCTGGGGAAGTAGGTGTGGGTCAGAGTATGCAGGGCTGTGCTGGCCTTGACAAGGATTTTAGCATTTATCCCAAGAGTATTTATCCCAAGGATTTTAGCATTTATCCCAAGAGCATTTACCCAAGAGTGCTTATCCCAAGAGTATTTATCCCAAGGATTTTAGCATTTATCCCAAGGGCATTTACCCAAGAGTGCTTATCCCAAGAGTATTTATCCCAAGGATTTTTAGCATTTACCCCAAGAGTATTTATCCCAAGGATTTTGGCATTTATCCCAAGAGCATTTATCCCACGGATTTTAGCATTTATCCCAAGAGTATTTATCCCAAGGATTTTAGCATTTATTCCAAGAGCATTTATCCAAGAGCATTTTTCCCAAGAGTGTTTACCCAAGAGCATTTATCCCAAGGATTTTTTTTTTTTTTTTT
>NW_012118088.1:398443-417377 GCF_000951035.1 Colobus angolensis palliatus
TTTTTTTTTTTTTTGGAGATGGAGTCTTGCTCTGTCACCCAGGCTGGAGTGCAGTTCCCCGATCTCGGCTCACTGCAAGCTCTGCTTCCTGGGTTCATGCCATTCTCCTGCCTCAGCCTCCTGAGTAGCTGGAACTACAGGTGCCCGCTGCCACGCCTGGCTAATTTTTTGTATTTTTAATAGTGATGGGATTTCACCGTGTTAGCCAGGATGGTCTCAATCTCCTGACTTTGTGATCCGCCTGCCTCGGCCTCCCAAAGTGCTGGGATTACAGGCGTGATATCCCAAGGATTTTAGCATTTATCCTGAGAGCCAGTTACCACACGTGGTGTATTTCAGTACGTCAGGGTTGGTTGCCTCTGTTTGGTTAGGCGGCTTTGAATTCTAGGGCTCTATGTTGCAGACGTGAAAAGCCAACCATTAGTGAGTGTATTCCTGTTTCTGAAGGCACATCATACACAGCAAGATAAAGGACAAGGTTGTTGAAAGAAACAAACTTTCTATCAAGTTTGTTTTTCCCTCAACTTGATAGAAATAGTGCTTAGGGGCCAGGCATGGTGGCTCACTCCTGTAATCCCAGCACTTTAGGAGACCGAGGCAGGAGGGTTGCTTGAGCCCAGGAGTTCGAGACCAGCCTGGGCAATATAGTGACTCTGCCTCATTATTTACAAAATATATATTTTTAAAAAATAAAAATAAAAAAAGAAATAACTTGTATTCCCAAATTCCTTGTCTTGAGCCTGTGCCTTCCCTACATGCTGGAAGATAGTGATAGTTCTGACCCAGTGGGGCCCTCCCTTCCTGGAAACAAGTGGAACGGACACATTGGCCTTGAGCTTGTCAGTCATTCTCCAGTGACCTCGATAACAGAGGCTTGTTCCCAAAGTCTTGGACTCAAGCCCAAGTGAACTGATAAAAGCATCTTCCCTCCAAGTAGAACTAAAAACTGGATGCTGTTTGATAAAAATTAAGACGGGAAGGCCGTCCTTCCAGAGAACACTTTCCATCTCTTTCCCCCAACTTGCCGGTGAAGTATCCATTTGCTGCTGTTATAGAAATGTACTATTAAGGGTGAAAAACACAAGGCTGGTATTTTCTTGTATACAGTGAAGTCTCAGTTTTACAAAATGATTTCTTCTGTCCTGGGGCAGCCGGGGGGACATTTCAGAACACCAAGGAAAAGATTTTCTACGCAAACAGTACATTTGTCTGGGCCGGTAATTGGCTTGGAATAGGAGACTGTTTTGTCCACATGCAACAAATTGTGTCCCTTTATTTCTAGCAAGAGCCTGCAAAAGCTTGTTTATGCCTGAATTATAATCGCTCCATACTGTAGTTGTTGATTAAAAAAAATGTTTCCAACAGACCGAAAATTGTTCTCAGACTTACAGAGGAATTTCAGTTGACCTTGAACGTGAGAAATGTAATCCCTGGGCGATAACCAATTAGCACCCGGAATGACTCAAAAATTACTTTCAAGCCTCTTATCTGGAGGAATCCTGAGTGACAGTAAAATCGAGCTGCTAGAATTGGGGTAATAGAATTTCATGGTAGTGTGAGCTTGGTGCAGTTGCCACACGTGGTATACTTCAGAACGTCAGAGCTGGCTCTGTTTGGTTAGGGGGCTTTCAGTCGACCGTGGGCTTGGGAAGAGAAGACTCCATTTTGGATGGCGCACAGTAGGATTTCTCAGAGTCTTAAAATGTATTTATTTAACAAAGTGCTTACTGTGTGCCATTTAGGATTCTAAGTGCTTTGCAAATATTAACTCCAGTAGTTTAATCCTTACAACAACCTAGAATGGTAGGTACTGTTATCACGCCATTTTACTTTTACAAATGAAGAAACTGAGGCCCACAGAGGTTCAAGTAACTTTTCAAGGCCCCAGAGCCGCTGGTTGTCCCGGGTTTGAGTTTTCCCCAGAAACAGACTATAAGGATTCAAGTGCAAGTACTTTATTTGGGAGGTGATCCTGGAAGCACCATAAGTTAATAAAGAAGCATTGCCAGAAAAGGTGGGAAGCCAGGAAAGTATTATCAAGCAAGCTACCGCTGTGGGCAGCTAGGGTTTAACCCTGCTGGAGAACTCTCTAGTCAGCGCAGAATGCATGCCTCAGAATTTCCCAATCAAGGGACAGGAAGCTGAGGGGTTATCCATTGGCTCTCCTTCCATTGCAGGCTAAGGGCTGCTCCCAGGGAAATCCACCCACCAGCACTTTCAGTGTGCCCTGTGTGCTGTGCCTGCTCCTACAACCAGAAAATAAGCTGCAGACAAAGAATCGCAGGTGTTTGCTGTTAGCAGCCCCAGGTGTAGAGAGTAGCATGCTGGTGGTGTCTTGGAAGAACACCAGTGATCGTATCTGTGCAATGTAGCCTAATGGTTAAGTGTGATGGCATGAGAGCCAGACTGCCTAGATTTGAATCCCAATTCTGTCACCTCCTTGCTGAGTGGCTATAAGCAAGTTGCTTTGTCTCTCTGAGCTTCTGATTCCCTACCTGTAAAATGGGGAATTATAGTACTTCTTACTTCATGAGGTTATGTGAGGATTGAATGAGGTAATGCATTTAGCAGAGTGTCTTACACGTCATACACATCCAGATGTTAGATGCTAGCATCATGGTTGTTGTTATAATTATCAGCTCCCCCTTTGGGATAAATAAAGCTCAGAACATCCTCTTTCTGGGCTTTGGAAGGGCTGTTGGAGGTTAGGGAGAATCTACAGGGACTCCTAGCCTACAGGGGTCCTTGCCGCACTGCTGGGTAGCTGGGAGTGCCTGTAGTAGTTCCTTGTAGGGGTGGAGTAGCAGAAGAATCTGCAGTTTTAGCCAGGACAGGCATTCATCATCAGGAGTGGAGCCCAGAGCCTGGCTGCTGGGGCTTCTCCACTGTCCCCTCTTGCTGTCTGGAAGGTGACTTGGCTCTTTGCTCAGAAATGCTATTTGCTTTCTCTCTTAGCGTTGAGTTCTAGGGCTCTAAATTGCAGGCATGAAAAGGCAACCATTAGCGTATTCCTGTTTCTTCAAGCACATCCTACCCAGCAAGATAAAGGATGAGTTTAATTTGTGCCTCAATTTTAAAATGTTCGCTCTTTGATGCAGTGTGTCCTGGGCATTGTCCCCTTGAAACAATGGGATATTTCGAAGGACAAAGGACGGGGCTCCTGTCCTCTGAAGGCTCACTGTGTAGGGGCCACAAACCCAGGTGTTTTCAGGAGCCAGGCAAACAACAAGAAGGCGAAAGAGCTTGCATCACCCAGTGTTAGCAGATCCCCTTCTTCAAAAGAAGCTGCAGATCTGGGTTTTCGTATCTCCAAATTTTCAACAGTTGGCAACTAATTAAATATTAAAATGACAGCAAACACTGTGCAGACCAGATCAACAGGGTTATTAGACTTCTTTTTTTTCCCAGGGTTATTAGTCTTCTGATCTAGATTCTAGAAGTTAAATTAACATGCCCATGGGAAATGTTGTAAAAGCAAGCTGGGAGGGAGGGAGGAAAGAGGGCTGCCAGCCCCACATTCAGAGGCGAGAAGGGAGTTTCTAGCGCTGAGGGATGAGGCTGTTAGCTGCTCCTTGAAGGACAAGGAAAAAATCAACCCCACCCCACCCCAGCCCCCCACCAAAAAAAAGTCCTTATCTGTTTTGCTAATCAAAGTCAAATGAAGAAATCGGGAAGTTTGAGGTCTGTGCTCACGCTTCATGGGGAGTGTGTGCTGGGACCCGCAGGTGGATGGGAAGGTTCCCAGGATGGGAACTGAGGACTGGGACAGGCAGGACTTGAATCTTCACAGTCTGGAGAATGGAGTGTGTGAATCCAATGGGTCCTGAGCCAGGATTCAAAGAAGGCAGGACACACGGTGATAAGGTGATGGGGGTGGGTGGAGCGGGGAGGGGAGGAGGGAATGTGTTTGGGTCAGGCCAGCTTGGGGGTGATGATTTAGGAGGGTGTGAGGACATAGCCCAAGAAAGGTGAGACAGCTTCTGTCCTATGCTGGTTCTTTAGTTTGCAGTCTCCATTGCGAATAAGATAACTTTGTACTTTTAACTACCCCCTCACTGCCTCTGCACCCCAAATCTGTCTCCAGTTCAGATATCTTTGCTCAAGCCCCAAACCCACGTATACAACTGCTTACTGGGTATTTACATGTGGGTTAAACCTCAACATATCTTACTGCAAAGTAAACTGACCAAGTATGTTCACAGCAGCGTTGTTAGTAGGCCGAAAGAGGAAACAACTCAAATGCCCATACACAGGAGATGGGATAAACATCAATAACGAGTGCCATTCAGCAATACAAAGAGACAAATTACCGATTTATGCAAAAACATGGATGCATTTCAAGAACATTTTGATGAGCGAAAGAAGCCAGGCACAAGAGTACATACCCTACGATGCCGTTCAGCTGAATAAAGAACAGACAGAACTGACCTATGGGATAGAAACCGGAACAGAGATCGCCTTAGTGGGAGGGGGGTCGACTGGGAACTTTTGGAGGGTGATGGAAATGTTCCCCGTCATGTTTGGGGTTTGAGTTCCATGGATGTGCGCATTTGTCAAAATTCACAGAGCCATGCATGTGAAAATCGGTGCCCAGCTCGATTTTCAAAACATGAATAAAGAGAAAAATGGTGGATGCTTTGTTAGCCATGATTCCTAAGTGGTAACAGTGGAATATGCATCCCATGAGGGGGAAATAAACCTTGCAATTTTAAGCTGCTGTGGGGAAGAGGGGATCTCAACATGTCTGAAATCACACCAGTCATCTCTTCCCCACACTTCCAAACTTACTCCTCTTCCGCTTCCTCTTCTCATCTCAGTGGAAAGAACCAGTATCCTGCCAGTTGGCCAGAACAGAAGCTGGAGCTGTGCTTCATCTCCGATCTCCCTTCTCCCTCGCCCAATGTGCTACCCAGCTGGGGTCAGTCTGTCTCCCAAACAGGTCCACTTTGTTCCATCTACACTGCAGACAACTGAGTCCATCATTTTTTGTTTTTTTAAGACAGGGTCTCCCTTTATCACTAAGGCTGGAGTGCCGTGGTGCGATCGTGGCTCACTGCAACCTCTGACTCCTGGGCTCCAACTCCTGGGCTGATCCTCCCACCTCAGCCTCCCGAGTAGCTGGGACTACAGGCACACACCACCATGTCTGGCTCATCATTTCTCTCCTTAATAATGCAGTGACTTCCTAGTGATCCCCCAGCCCACATGCTGGGGGTCTCCTCTCTCCACTCAGAGTACCTTTAAATTTTTAAGGTCATACCATAGCCCTGCTTCAAACCTTTCAAAGGCTACTTGTCATGCTTACAGTCAGCCTGAATTTCTTAAGGTCCTTTCAACCCTTTGTCTGCCTCCTGTGTCATATCTGCCTTGCATTTCATGCTCCAGCCCGATGATGTTTCATTCTTTGAATGTGTCTTCCCCTCTGTTCCATAAATTCCATTCCTGCTGCCAATACCAGTTTATCTGCCTCAGCAACCCCAACATACCTTTTGGACACAGTTTGGAGGACCCAATCCCAGCTAGAATGCACCTTTTTTGAGAGTATCTGCATCCTTTTTGCCCTCTGATGTACCCTCAGCACCTAGAGCAGCACCTATCATGTAGCAGGTACTCAATAAGAATTTTTGGTTTGTTTGTTGGTTTGTTTGTGACAGGGTCTTGCTCTGTTGCCCAGGCTGGAGTGCAATATAGTGATCATAGCTTACTGCAGCTTCCAACTCCTGGGCTTAAGGGATTCTCCTGCCTTAAACTTCCCAAGTAGCTGGCACTACAGGCCCACTGTGACCATGCCCAGCTAATTAAACTTTTTTTTTAGATGGGGTCTGGCTGTGTTGCCCAGGCTGGTCTTGAACTCCTGGTCTCAAGCAGTCCTGCCTCAGCCTTCCAAAGCTTTGGGATTACAGGCATCAGCCACCACATCCAGCCTTAATAAATGCTTTTTGAATGAATGAATGAATCTTCCCTGATATTCACAACTTTGGAAAGATTTATATTGCCTCTTTATCTTCAAAACAACCAAATAATGCAACAATAATAATAGGTACCGTTCACTGAGCATCTATTGTGTGCCAGGAATGATACTAAGGACTCTGTGATACATCATTTCATGTCATTATCTCCGTTGTCTTGAAAAGGTGATGAATGTTTAGGAAGCTTCAATCACCAAATGCAATTAAGTGCCTTCTCTTTGCCACACTCCTCTAGGTACCAGGGAAACAGTGGAAAGCAGAACAGACAAAATCTTTGCTCTCGGGGAGCTTACATTCTGGTATAAGGAGAAAGACGATAAATTGGGAAACAAGTAAATATATGGTTTGTAAGATGGTGACAAGTGTTTTAGAGAAAATCAAGTAAGTGAGGCAGATGGAGATTGCTGAGAGCAATTTTATGTAAGGTGTTCAGGGAAGAGCCCTCTTATTAGAGGTGAGAGAGTTCTGGAGAAAGAGTGCTCTGAGCAGAGGGAACAGCAGGTGCAAAGGCCTTGGGGTAAGAGCGTGTTTGGTGCATTCAGAGAGCAGCGAGGAGGCCAGTGTGGAAGTAGAAAGGAGACTGAAATCAGAGGGAGTCCAGAGGGACTCAGTCATCTGTGGTCTTTGGCTTTTACTTTGAGAATAGTGGGAAGGTATATATATTGGGCAGAGGAGTGTTATGACTTAACTGATGTGTTCTGCACCACACAGCTGATTCATGTCAGAGAATTCTACCACGAGGCTTTTTTTTTTGAGTGAGAGAGAGATGGGATCTCACTCTGTCACCCAGGCTGGAGGGCAGTGGTGTGATTACAGCTCACTGCAGCCTCTAACTCCTGGGCTAAAGCTATCCTCCCACCTTGGCCTCCCAGGTAGCTGGGATGACAGGTGCACACCACCATGCGTAGCTAACTTTCTTTATTTTTGTAGAGACAGGGTCTTGCTATCTTGCCCAGGCTGTTCTCAAACTGCTATCCTTAATTGAATCTCCTATTTCAGCCTCAAAAATTGTTGGAATTACAGGTGTGAACCACTGTGCCCAGCCACACATGAGCTTTTAACTCCACAGTTTTCTGTCTGCTAGAAGTGAATCCAGTAACAAAGTCCTGGTAGCTGCAGGTCTCCTGCTCATGGCTTCCGGTTCTTGTCTCATTCCAAAGCGCCTGCTGCCACTCTGAGCCCCATTCCTCCACTCATGGCAAGGAGTCCCTCTCCCATTGCACTGAGGACACACATGGCCCTCATTCATCTATTTATGCAAAAAATATTTAGCTGGGAACTATACTAGTTGTCAGGAAGACCACAGAAAATGAGAAATATTCCCTGTCCACAAGAGAGTCTCCAGTTTATTGGAAGGAAACAAGAGAACAGGCAGTTATCCTCCAGTATTAATGGGAAGAGAAGTGGATGAAGAAAATCAGAGGAGAAGCTAGTGCAGACAGAGAGAATCGATGAGGGCTTCCCTGAGGACATGAAGATGTAAACCCCTAGCTGGGTTGTTGAAGGGGAGAGAATAGCCATTTGTACCACAGTAGCAGCAGCAGATGCAAAGGCCCTGTGGTTGGAGGGGCCTGGGACATCCAGGGGAGTGAAAGGAGAGTGAAGCTATGTTGTAGGGAAGAAGCACCCTAGCAATGATGGAGTTGGAAAGCCAGGTAGGGCCTGAGCATATAAGTCCATGAAAGCACCTCAATCTTTATCATGAAAATAATGGGATGCCACTGTGGCATTTTAAGCAAGAGGGGACTTGGTTGGGTGAGAGACTCACTGTGGTTGTGTGTAAAGCCCAGTGTAAAGGAAAGCAATGTGCCTTGTGCAGGTGAGAGATGATGGCAGGTAGTGGTGGTTGAGATGGAAAGAAGTAGATGAATTCTAGAGACAGCTGGGAGGAAAGGAATGACAGTTGCTGGTTATGGTTGAGACATGAGGGATCAAAGAAAGATGGAAGTGCAAAGGATATCCGACAGGTTTCAGGCTTGTGGAGTGATGCACGGCCATGCTTTTCACGGGGACAGGGTGCCGGAGCTGCAGGAACCACAGCGTCCCACTGTGTGCCTGTGTCTTCCTACAAGATCATCCTCAAACCCTGAGCATGTTTTCTGTGTGCTTCCTTTTTGCAGAGGGCCAAGATCAGTCAGGGAACCAAGGTCCCAGAAGAAAAGACGACCAATACTGTCTCCAAATTTGACAACAATGGCAACAGAGACCGGATGAAACTGACTGATTTTAACTTCCTAATGGTGCTGGGGAAAGGCAGCTTTGGCAAGGTATGGTATGATTTGGTGACTCCACCTGCTCTGGAAGGAACATCACACAAGGCAGGCACATTTGCTGTTCCTACGGGACGGACGTCCTAGTGGGAGAGTAAGAAGTAAATAGACCCACACTACACTTTGTAATGAATACCATGAAGGAAATGAATATAGTGCTCTCTCACAAACAAAAAGGGGACCCGTTCAGACAGTCTGAGGAGGTGACACATAGGCTGAGACGTGAAGGATGAGAAAGAACTAGCTATACTTTCAAAGAGCTAGGAAAAAATGTTCTCAGAAGAGAGCAAGTGCAAAAGTTCCAAGGTGGGGACAGGCTGGGTGCATCCTAGGAACCATCAGAAGGTGTTGGGGCAAAATGTCACTAGTAGAAGGAGGTATAGGATGTGATGTTGCAGAGACAAGCAGGACCCAAGGATGCAAATCTTATAAGCTACGGTGAGGAGTTTGGGTTTCCTTCACATTGCGGCGGGGAGCCATTGAACGTTTTTAAGCAGAGCAGTGATACGATCGGATTTGCCTTTTGGAAAAGATCACTCTGACAGCCGAGAACGGAAATGGTTCCTTTCAAACAGTAGCACAGTGGAAGGGTGACCCTGGGACTCGTAGAGTGGTTCTGGATGCTTTTATAGATACTGCGAGATGCTGTTTTACTGAAGTTGAGATTGTGTTGTAAGTATTTCTGACTCGTTTAGTGTTGTTTTGGGGTTTTTAGTCCCTTTGTGTGCCATGAAGATGTCTAGCATAAATCTCATGCCATGAACTCAGGTGTGCAAAAAATATAAATTTATTTTCCATCTATGTAGCATAAGCCAAAAACCTGAGAGTTATCCCTGAGTTTCCCTCTTTGCTGTATTCCCACCATCCCTGCCCACTGCCCCCCGCAACCATGTATAATGCCCTGGCAAACGCTGACAGTTCCTTCAAAGTATATCACATATTCACTAACTTCTCTTCATCTCCCTAATACTACCCTAGTCTAAACCATTAGTATCACCTGGATAAGTGCAGAAACTCCTCAGTGGCTTCTCAATCCCAATCTTGTTACCTGTCATTAATCCCAATCCCAATTTTGTTGCCTATAATTAATCCCAATCCCAATCTTCTTACCTATAATTAATCCCAATTCCAATCTTGTTGCCTATAATTAATCCCAATCCGAGTCTTGTTACCTATGATTAATCCCAGTGCCAATCTTGTTACCTATGATTAATCTCAGTCCTAGTCTTGTTGCCTATAATTAATCTTGTTACCTATAATTAATCCCAATCTTCTTGCCTATGGTTAATCCCAATCCTAATCTTGTTGCCTATAATTAATATACTTTCTACTTCACAGCCCTAATAATTTTTTAAAGCTTACATTAAGTCAAGGAGCTCCCCTGCTTAAGACCCTCCAATGACTTTCCATCCAATTAGAAGAAATTCTGTGTTACATCCTTAGCTTGTATCACCCTTTATCATCTGGCCCTTGTTCTCTGTGTGACTTCTTTTCTTCTTTTCCTCCTCCCCATCACCCACTGTGCTCTGGCCACAACCTCAGCTCTTGGGTCACTGAAACACACAAAGCTCCTTTCCCTCTTAGAAGCTTTGTGATTCTGCTCACTTTGCTGTTTGCATGGCCGTCTCCTTTCTGCAATTCACATCTCAACTTAGACGCCACCTCTTCTGAAAAATCTTCCCCAACTACCCACTCAAAGTTGCCTCTCATTCACTGTCTGTTATATTTAACTCTCTCATAGCACCCATTACTGAGCAATGCTTTTCTTGTGTCCTCGTTGATTTTTCTCTCTTCCCTTTCTAAGGTCTAAGCTCCACAAGAATAGGGATCGTCTCTGTCCTGGTCACCACTGTGTTCTCAGAGCCTAGGGATGGAATTCATTCAGTGCCTAGACTGAATGCATGGATTCTCTGTCTGTGGGTGGCAAGGGTATCCGCTGAGATGGACTAAGGAATCTGAAATGATGGCTGAAAGTCTGAAGAGCCTCAGAATGGGATGGGAATAGAGAGTAAGGGCAGCCACTAAGATGGCCCATCCAGTCCGTAAGGTTGGGAATAGGCAGTTGGCAGTGGTCCACAACGTTGTATGGTTTTTACCAGCAGCTCTGAGCCTCCCTGGGGTAGAGATGGAGAAGGAGATGGTGGATTTGAGCTAAGGGTGAGATTAGTAGAATCAGTGAACTAGATTATGGAAGAAAGAGAGTTAAGGATTCTGGGAAGAGAGATGTCCACTGCAGATCCACAGAGTCTGTACCAAGTGCTCAGGAAAAGTATGTTGAATACATGAATGGAAGTGGTATCTAGATTGGGTTGGGGAAGATGTCTAGCATAAAGGGAATTATCACCTGGGTGGGAAAAAAGGAGCTTAGAAGTCTAGGGATGAAAACAAAATGGATGAGGTCAAGATACGTAAAATGTTAGGAAGAATTGAGGCATTTAGATTTCAAACATGGAGCAGTTTCTCTGATGATGGGGAAGAAAGTGGCCTAACTAAAGAAGAGGTTCTAATAAGCTGAGTTTTTAAAAATTAAATGAGCACTTTTTTTTTTTTTTTCTTTTTGAGACAGAGTCTCACTCTGTTGTCCAGGCTGGAATGTAGTGGTGCATTACGGTCCACTGCAGCCTCGACATGCTGGACTCAAGCAGTCCTCCTGCCTCAGTCCCCTGAATAACTGGAACTACAGACATGCACCACCATGCCTGGCTAATTTTTGTTTTTGTTTTTGTTTTTTTGAGTCAGAGTCTCACTCTGTTGCCCAGGCTGGAGTGCAATGGCGCCATCTCAGCTCACTGCAACCTCTACCTCCCTGGTTCAAGTGATTCTCCTGCCTCAGCCTTGTGCTTGGCTAATTTTTGTAGCTTTTAGTAGAGACAGGGTTTCCCCATGTTGACCAGGCTGATCTCGAACTCCTGACCTCATGTAATCCGTTCACCTCAGCCTCCTAAAGTGCTGGGATTACCGACATGAGCCACCGCGCCTGGCCTAATTTTTGTATTTTTTTGTAGAGACATGATCTCACTATGTTTCCCAGGCTGTTCAAGTACTTATTAGCTCAAGCAGTCCTCCTGCCATGGCCTCTGAAAGTGCTAGGATTACAGGTGTGAGCGCCTGCATCTGTCCTAAATCATATATACACACATATATATACATTATATATATATATATTTTTGAAACAGCGTTTCTCTCTTGTTGCCTAGGCTGGAGTGCAATGGCACGATCTTGGCTCACCGTAACCTCCACCTCCCGGGTTCAAGTGATTCTCCTGTCTCAGCCTTTTCAAGTAGCTGGGATTACAGGCATGTGCCACCACACCCAGCTAATTTTCCACTCTTAGTAGAGACAGGGTTTCTCTATGTTGGTCAGGTTGGTCTTGAACTCCTGACGTCAGGTGATCCACCTGTCTTGGCCTCCCAAGGGCTGGGATTACAGGCATGAGCCACTGCGCTTGGCCATGATATTCTTAATAAGCAATGCATTCACACGGTTCATCATTAAGATTATATTAAAAGGATAAACACTGAGAAGTCCTGCTCCTACCCAAGTTCACATCCTTCTCTGACCACTCACTGCTGCTGCTCTCCCTATGTGAACACTTTTATTGTGCTAATTTGTGTCTTTCCAGTCCCCCGAGGTAATCTAACATTTTTATTCTTGTCCTTGTTAACTCAAAAGTTTGTGTACTGTGCCTGTTTTTGATCACTTAACAAAACAGATGAGAGGACGTTTGATGGAGGATTGGAAGTTCTGGAGGATCCCATGCGAAGGATGGGGGTTGGGGGATAGTGGGTGGAGTCGTGGGAGAATGGATCACTGGGGAGCAATGAGAGAATAGATCATATGTCTCCATGGAAACTGTTATAATCATTGAGAGCTCTGTTCCAGACTGGAGATGTAGCATCAAATAAATCATAGATGAAAACAACAATATGTCCTGAAAGCAAAGTAGAATAACAAACACCTCTATGATCCTTTAAAACAGAGTAGTCCTTTGCAACTCTTAGTATTGCCGATCAGGGTTGTAAATTAATGCAGGTTTTGTATTTGAATTCCAACTTTGAACATTTTGCAGTCTGGTTAGGTATATAGATCAATCTCCATAAACAGAAGAACACAGCTGCAGTGATTTGCTCTTCCCCTTCTGAAGATGGAAGAGATCGGGCTTTGGGGTAATCTGTTTCCACCCCCCTTAACCCAGGAAAAACAAAACAAAACAAAATATGTTTTTAAACACTAATGGCCATGAGCGGTGGCTCACGCCTGTAATCACAGCACTTTGGGAGGCCGAGGTAGGCAGATCAAAGTCAGGAGTTCAAGGCCAGCCTGGCCAATATGGTGAAACCCCATCCCTACTAAAAATACAAAAATTAGCTGGACATGGTGGTGGGCACCTGTATTCCCAGCTACTCAGGAGGCTGAGGCAGGAGAATCACTTGAACCCAGGAGGTGGAGGTTGCAGTGAGCCGAGATCGTGCCACTGCACTCCAGCCTGGGTGACAGAGCAAGACACTTGTCTCAAACAATGACAACAACAACAACAACAACCCCACCAATAATTTGTGGGGTGACTAGGGAATGGCACAAGCCTTTGGTAAGACCTGTAAAAATGGAACAAGGCAGGAAGCAAGGGTGAAGGACATTGAATTTCAAATATGTAAGCTCGTTTCAAAATCTTCCAAAAGAAGAAAACTGGAGAGTTTGTTTTTCTGAACAGGAAAAAGTGTTTACCTGGAAGGGCTATCATACCAAAGCGGGGCCTGTTGGCATGGCTGGCTTACTCAGAGGTAGATGCCTTCTAGGACTTTTAATACAGAGCATTCAAATGTATCATTCACATTTAAAAATTGTTTTATTTCTC
Organism: Colobus angolensis palliatus; assembly: GCF_000951035.1. NCBI lineage: Eukaryota > Metazoa > Chordata > Mammalia > Primates > Cercopithecidae > Colobus > Colobus angolensis. The sequence goes on from NW_012118088.1 coordinate 411,538, forward strand.
AACTTTCATTTCAGCTACAGAGGGTACATGTGCAGGTTTGTTACGTGGTTATATTGTACCCAGGTAGTGAGCATAGTACCCAATAGGTAGTTTTTAATTTATTGCTTAATGGTGCTTAGAATTTTATCCTTAACTCTCTGTTTTTATAATGCCTTGAAACTTTAACTTGACTTTTGCCAACATCTTTCAAGAATTGAACCTTGAATGATTGCTGGAGTCAAAATTATGCTGCACATATATAAAGTGGGCAGATCTGTACCATCCAGATTGATGATACAAGCTTATCTTAAAAAGTAAATACAGCAAATACTTGATCAAGCATATACACAGCACAAGGATAACTCTTTATATTATAGACATGATTCCTCTAACCCTAATGTGCTGCCTTAATAAACATGCATTAAATATTTAATGAATGCTAATACTGTGTGTCTTCTGAGACTTCATATGTGCTCGTGGTAATGATTTGTATGATACAAGTCTTTAAAAAATAATATGCAGGAAAGTTTGAATGGAGGTTTTCTTGTTCTCTTACACCCCTGACTCTCGCCTACAGATGGAACTGAGCTAATGTACGTGAGTTGAGATGGGGTCGGGGGATAGAAGGAGGCTGGGGGAGGCAGCTGGTGTGCTATGGTGGACATAGATCTACAACTATAAAGAAGCTCAAACCTCATAGCACAGAAGAGCTATGTAAAAATGTGTGTTTACTGGAAAATGGAAATAGCCCAAATGGTATATTAATAATAAATACAAGAAAATGAAGTGACTCTCTCCTCTCTCTCTCTTTCCCTCTCTCATGCACACACATATGTCTATCTATCTATCTATCTATCTATCTATCTATCTATCTAATCTATCATCTATCTACCTATCATCTATTATCTATCTACCTGTCATCTATCTATCATCTATGTATCATCTATAATCTATCTACCTATCATCTGTCTATCTTACTATCCTCTATCTACCTATCATCAATCAATCAATCAATCAATCATTTGTCTTCATAGAAAGATTTTTGTAACATAATATCAAATAAAAATAAAAGCAAATTACGGAACATTATGATTGGCAATATAAAATGTATATAGACCAATTCCTTTTGTGTAATATACTCATGGTCCCTCCTTTTATTAAACTTTTTCTTCAACATTTCATTGTGAAAATTTAAAAACTGGAAAAGTTGAAATAATTGCATAATGAACATCCGTAACACCCACCACCTGGATTCCACAAGTAACATTTGACTGTGTTTGCTTTATCATGTATCCATCTGTCTATCCATCCATCAACCCTTTTTTAATGCATTTTAAAGTGAGTTGCTTTAGTCCTTACCCTTTACATTTGCAGGTAACTGCAAGTGCACTTTACATGCAGCATGTGTACCATTTAACCAGAATTCAATATTTGCAATGATTATTTTAAAGGTAAAATTACATATACTGAAATGCAGGTATCTTAAGTGTATCGTTCTCTGAGTTTTGAAAAATGCGTAGTTTTTAAAATGCAGTGGAGGTATAAACATTCATTAAAAAAAAATCACACAGGCATGAAAGCAACTGTGATGTTTGGTGTGTTCCATGGGCACCTGTGGGTATGGGATTTGCCCTAGTTGAAGCCAGAGAAGGCTTCTGTGAAAAAGTGGCTCAAGCTATAGCTAAAGGATGAGTCAAGTTAACTATACAAACAGGGGAAATAGTAAATGAAAATCTCAGAATGTCTCCTTGTTCCTGGCCCCCACCCCCAAAATAGGCTTGGTTAATCTGTGTGGCTGACAGGGCACCTAAACTCCTTTTATTAGGGTAGATTCATCTGCTGTAACAAATAGACCCCCAAATATATACTGGCTCAGACATAATAGAAGTTTAATTTTCAATAAACTTCTAAGTTTAAGAAGTTTAAGACAGGCGCGCCTGGCCCCACCCACTCTCTCCATATGGTGATTAAGGGACAAGGTGCCTTCCGTCCTATATGGCTCCATTAATCCCTAGAGCTTTGTTTTCTCTGCAGTCACAGGGTGGAGGAGGCACAAGCTGCTTCTTAAAAGTCTCAGTTTGGGAAGTGGCACCAATCACTTCTGCCTACTCTCTATTGGAGAAAATGTAGCCACGTGGCCACACTTCGGTGCAAAGGAGGCCGGGAGAACAATTTGGGTGGATGACGCGTTGTCTCAGCTGTGCTCCCTACTTTTCAGCCCTGGCTGGAATTTTTCTTGGTGACACACAAAAGACCTTCTGACTTTTCCCTTTAGAGCTCCCAATGTATCACACTCCACACACAAAAAACTTCAAGTGCCTCTTCTCTGTGGCATTTCTTTGTGTTCGAATCATGGAGCACGCCAGGTGTTAGTGGTAACTTTCTTGAAGCCTAGCACGAGCCAGGAATAAGTCAAGTAGGAAGAAGTCAGCAGCTTATGAAATTACAAAGAAAAAGTGAAGTGTCTATAGCAACGAGGTGCCCAGGTATCACATTTTTTCTTTTTTAAACATCCCATCCAGTTCTGTTGCTGTCTATCATCTAAGATGATCTAAAATCAGAAGCAGAGAGGTGAGAGACAGAACCATTAAACTTCCCCATCTAGTGTTTGACTTTCCTAAAATAATCCCAAGATACTGAACCAATGACATTAAATGCCTGGTTATATCACTAAGGAGGCTGTGAAAGATCTGGTGGTGGCCGCTTCCACTAGGGTACCCCTAGAAACTTGGCATTTGTGTGACACTCTCTAAGATGCTGGCATCAACTTTTGTAGCTCAAAATTCAGACTGTGCAACAGAGTTGACTATAGTCTTGGCCAAGTTTCCCAAATATTAGTCATTTATGCACATGTTGTGGGTTTTTCTTTGCCATTACATGCCTCCTTTATGCGATCATATTTTTCTTTAAAGTGACTTTAACTTCACTTCCTTTTCTTCTTCTTAACATTGCCCTAAGCCATAATATATGTGAAATCACAAGTTTGATATACCAGTTATATATTTATTTTAATGTGTTTGGTTTGATATACCAGTTATATATTTATTTTAATGTGTTTTAGGAGAATATAGTAAAAGAAGAGTAATTTTGTCCTTGTACTAGTACCTGAACCACATTTGGTGAAAAACTGTGATAAAATCCTACACTCACGCAATGTAAGATTGAGGTGATTGACAGCTTGATTACCATGGTATTTCTAAGAATGTGAAGTCTTTTGTTATAATTTGTGTGCGTATCTGGAAGTTACAAAAAGTCTCTGTTCATCCCCCTCCTCCATATCCTTTCCTTCAAATAAGGAATATGCTCAACACTCCCTGTATCCTTAAAAATCTTTCCTGTGATCCTGACCTCCCTCCACCCTCCTTTACTCACTAAATATATCCAGACAGCAAAGCTACTCTTTGGAGATTTGCTACCTTCATTTCTTCCCCACCCACTCCTTTTGTATTATGTCTCCTCCCCTTAGCAACTTTCAGAAACATCTGTCTCCCAGGTTATCAGCAGTCTCATAACTCATACCTCTCCAGATCTGAGCATGAGGCATCCTGGCTTGCTCAGGGGAGTAGGGCAGACATGAGGGGAAGAGAACTGGTAATAAGATTGGAATTCATACATTATTCTGGGGAGAAGTCATCACCTTTATAGTAACGTCCCACTGAAAGGCACAACTAAGGATTCATTCATTCAAGAAGTATTTATTGAGCATCTACTATATGCCAGGTACCCTTGTAGGTACAGAGGCAATGTCTGTGAACAAAACAAACAAATATATCTGCCTGCCCCTCATGAAACTTATATTCTAGTGGTGGTGATGGTGACAACGAAGATGATGATAACACCTAATATTTTTGGGTCCTTACTACGTGCCAGGCTCTGTTATAAGTGCTTAGTATGTATTCATTAGCTCACACTTACTCTGTGATGCAGCTACTGTTGTCCCCATTTTACAGATAAAGAGAGTGAGATGCAGAAAGTTGAAATAACTTGCTAAAGTCACACAGCTAGTAAATGGCATTAAACAGATCAGCTTTGATTTAGATGTGTATGATTTGGGGCTCTTTTTTTTTTTTTTTCTAGAGATAGGGTCTCACTCTGTTACCCAGGCTGGAGTACAGTGGTGCAATCGTAGCTCACTGCAGCCACGAACTCCTTGGCTCAAGTGATCTGCCTGCCTCAGCCACCCAAAGTGCTGGGATTACAGGCATGAGCACAATGACTAGCTGATTTTGGGATCTTGATTGCTTGATACTTACCATGTAATTTCCTAGTTTTAACAGTGATTACCTGGAATGTCACAAACATGTTCTAGGAGGTTAGTCATTTTTCCCTCTTATTTCCTCATCTTTCCCTCTAAATGCTAAGCAGAGTTTGTGGCCAGGGGCAGTGGCTCACACCTTTAATCTCAGTGCTTTGGGAGAGCAAGGCAGGAGGATCACTTGAAAAGGAGATGGAGCAACATAGGGAGACCCCATCTCTACAAAAACAAAAAACAAAAAAAAATTGCATCCCTTATTTTCAGTGTAAGCTGCTGCCATTAGACAAATCACATGCTCCTAGTGATGGAGGGCTCTGGGTTTTCTGTTCTTCCTCATCGCTCTGTGCTTATTGGCTACCTATCCATGTATAAATAACAGATATGCCATGTGCTCATTGGAACTGTGAGTCATCTGCAGGGATTCCAAAGAGGGCCCATGAGAATGGCTTTCACTCCTCCAGCCTCTGCCTTTCTGACCTCCTCCACAGGCTTCAGCCTTTTGGGATTCCCCGAGTCTTGGAAGCATCTCTGTTGAGTGCAGTGACTCCTTAACTGGTTCCTTTTCAACCTTCAACCTCCATTTTCCTAACCCTTACCAATGCTACCGCCCAGCTGCACCCACTCCAATTCCACTCACACCTTGCCTGTTATCTCCAATGTTTTGGAGCTCATGCTCATTGACAAGGACCTTGCCATGGATTTGCATGCATTATATCATATTAATTCTCACCATAATCCTGGAAGGTAGTTACTGATAATCACTCTATTATATAGAAATTGTAAGGCAGAGAGGTTAAGTGACTTCTCCAAGATCACACAGCTGGAAGGAGGCAGGACCTTGAAAGCTGGTTTTGTGATATCAGTTGCCTCTTGCCATCTCTTCTCCACTTTGGGGTCCACACGTCTTCCCAAACCACTAGTTTAAGATTTTTTTTTTTTTTTTTAACAGAGTCTCACTCAGTCACCCAGGCTGGAGTGCAGTGACATGATCATGGTTCACTGCAGCTTCAACCTCCCAGACTCAAGCAATCCTCCCATCTCAGCCTCCCAAGCAGCTGGGACTACAGGCACATGCCACCACACCCAGCTAATTTTTTGATTTCTTTTTTTTTTTTTTTTTTTGTAGATACGGGGTCCCACTTTGTTGCCCAGGCTAGTCTCCAACTCCTGGGCTCAGGGAATCCTCCTGCCTTGCCCTCTTAAAGTGCTGGGATTATAGGAGTGAACCACCATGCCCAGTCCAAACCACTCGTCTTTCCTCTTCCTTTTTTTCTTTCTTTCTTCCTTCCTTGCCTTTCTCTCTTTTTGTCTTTTTTGAAATAGCAGTTACAAAACAATTATAAGAGCTTCCTAATGAGGCCAGGTGTGGTGGCTCACGGCTATAATCCCAGAGCCTCTAGAAGCCAAGCCTGGAGGATTGATTGAGCTAAGGAGTTCAAGACCAGCCCAGCCTGAGCAACATAGCAAGACCCCATCTCTAAAAATGTGTTTAAAAATTAGCCAGACACAGCTGGGTACGGTGGGTCCCACCTGTGATCCCAGCACTTTGGGAGGCTGAGGCGGGTGGATCATGAGGTCACGAGTTCAAGACCAGCCTGGCCAACAT
>NW_012118088.1:417427-418350 GCF_000951035.1 Colobus angolensis palliatus
GAGGTCACGAGTTCAAGACCAGCCTGGCCAACATAATGAAACCCCATCTCTACTATAAAAATAAAAAAAAAAAAAAAAAAATTAGCCAGTCGTGGTGGCACACGCCTGTAATCCCAGCTACTCAGGAGGCTGAGGCAGGAGAATCGCTTGAACCCAGGAGGTGAAGGTTGCAGTGAGTCAAGATCATGCCACTGCACTGCAGCCTGGGTGACAGAGCGAGACTCTATCTCAAAGAAAAAAAAAGCCAGACACAGTGGCACATAGCTGTAGGCCTAGCTACTCTGGAGGCTGAGGCAGGAGGATTGGTTGAGCCCAGGAGTTCGAGGCTAAAGTGGGCTATGATTACACCATTGCACTCCAGCCTGGACAGCAGAGGGAGACCCTGTCTCTTAAATGTTTACAAAGCTGCATAATGACGTTTGTGGGTTTCTCCTTCTTCCATGAAAAAAAAAAACAAAAAATGATATCCCATGACTGCATTGATATGAAGACAAATATGTTAATGTTACATATTAAAACATGTATTTCCACCTAAGTTCACTGTTTTTCTTGCGATTTAAAAAAAAATTAAAGTGCATTATGAACCCTGAAAACAGCATGGGCCCTGAGCACTGTGCCTGGTGGGATTTGATGGAGAAGTCGGCCCTATTTTCCAGCTCCAGCATCTCAATAGCACCTCCCTCCGCAGCCTCCAAGCTTGTCTCCCCGAAGGCCAGGGTGCTTAACTACCATGCTCTGTGAGCATGAGAGAACATTCCAGAGTTCCAGGCCCCAGACCGCAGTGTCTTTTTTTTTTTTTTTTTTTTAAGACAGAGTCTTCCTCTGTCACTCAGGCTGGAGTGCAGTGGGGCGATCTCGGGTCACTGCACCTCCTGGGTTCAAGCAATTCTCCTGCCTCAGCCTCCCAAGTGGCTGGGATTACA
>NW_012118088.1:419891-425863 GCF_000951035.1 Colobus angolensis palliatus
TTTCCCTAGTAGCTGGGATTATAGGCACACATCACCATGCCCAGCTAATTTTTTATTTTTTTATTTTTTTTTTGTATTTTTAGTAGAGACGGGATTTCACCATGTTGGCCAGGCTAGTCTTAAACTCCTGACCTCAAATGATCCATCTGCCTTGGCCTCCCAAAGTGCTGGGATTATAAGCATGAGCCACTGTGCCCGGCCTTTTATTTTAATGTTTTAGAGACAGCATCTGGTTTTGTTGCCTAGGCTGGAGTGCAGTGGCATGACCTTAACTCACTGCAGCCTCAAACTCCTGGACTCAAACGATCCTCCTGCCTCAGCCTCCCTATTAGCTGGGACTACAAGTGCATGCCCCCATGCCTGGCTCATTTTTATTTTCTTCTAGAGACGGGATCTCATTATGTAGACCAAGCTGGTCTTAAACTTCTGGCCACCAGCAATCCTCCTGCCTCAGCCTCCCAAAGCAGTGGGATTATGAGTGTGAGCCACGTCGCTGGGCCCTGTGTTTTCTTTAAAATGTTGCCTGATTCTTTGGGAAAAATATCACAGAGATAAATCAAGTCCTCCTGTAGAAGGACCAGATAGAGCCCATTAACATGGAAACTCTGTCTCAAGTGATCATTCATGGCTGCTGGTCCAATTATCACGCTATCATGGTACCTGCCATCCTCTGCGTATCCATCTCAACTTTATCTCTATGTGTTATTTCAGAAATTTAGAGTCCTGGTAAAATGAATCCCTGGTTACTAACAGCATCACCCATAATCTTTTCTATAATACAACAAACATAATGGCAGAAATTTGTAGATTGTAATCATCCGACACCCATGATAAATATTTTGGATGTACAAATGTGGATGGTACCTATGATTATTCATGCCGTAGTTGTTTCAAACCCCCACCCCACCCCACAGTTTCACCTTATATACTGACCTCATTGAACACCACTGCGGAGATTGATAATGTTTTTGGAACACTGGAAACTCATCTGAGTGTTTTATATGCATTGCTCATTTAATCTTCACAATGGGTCTTGTGAGGTGGGTGCTGTTGTTACCTCCATTTTTAAATTTGTAGATAAAGAGACAGAGTCTCTATTTTGCAGATGAGGGCATAGAGGCTCAGAGAGGTGAGAAACTTGCAGTCCCGAAGCGGTGGAGGCAGGTTCAAATCAGGGAGCCTGGTTGCTGAATGTGTTGCCACTCAGCTCCACACTCCCCTTGCACCCAGTCCTCCCGACTCCTGCTGTGCTGGAACCCCTTCTCTGTTAGCAGTGGTCTGTAACTCCAGCAACAAAGGGGGGCTGTGCTGACAAGGCAGATCAGATTATAAACAAGCTTTCTTCCGGCCACCTAATTGTTACCACGAATGACAGGCCTTTAAGGGTTTCATTTCATTGTCTTTCGGTAGAAGCCATCAATTATTAGTTTGTTTTCCCAGCAACCATTTAAAAAAGAATCAAATTAAATCTGCTTTTATTTTAACTATCCAACTTTGTCAAATGTAATATATGATTCAAAGAAATTTGACTAAGCCATACATGTCACCAATGTTTATTTTATTTATGTATTTTTTTGGCGTTTCTGTTCTTTTGTGAGTGTGAGTGGTGAGAACACTTATGATCTCCTCCCTTAGCATACTTCAAGTATATAATACAGTATTATTAACTGAATTACCATGCCATACCTTTTAAATTGCTAGTACTTATCTTGTAACTGAAAGTTTGTACTCTTTAATCAACATCTCCCCATTTTCTCTACTCCCAGCCCCTAGCAACTACCATTCTGCTCTGTTTCTTTAAGTTTGACTATTTTAGATCCCACATATGTGAGATCATACAGTATTTTTTTTTGAGACACAGTGTCGCTCTGCCTCCTAGGCTAGAGTACAATGGCGCAGTCTCGGCTCACTGCAACCTCCGCCTCCCAGGCTCAAGCGATTCTCCTGCCTCAGCCTCCTGAGTAGCTGGGATTACAGGCATGCACCACTGCGCCCTGCCAAATTTTATATTTTTAGTAGAGACGGAGTTTCACCATGTTGACCAGGCTGGTCTCGAACCCCCGACCTGAGGTAATCCACCTGCCTTGGCCTCTCAAAGTGCTGGCATTGCAGGCATGAGCCACTGTGCCTGGCCCCAGTATTTGTCTTTTGGTATCTGGCTTATTTTGCTTAGGATAAGGTGCTCCAAGTTCACAAACATTTATTTTAGCTCAAAAGAACCCTTCAGTTACTGGAATTGATCAATATCAATTCTACTGGTAAAAATCAATTATACTGGTATCAACAATTAGACTTGACACAGCCCAGAGTGTGGAAATAGTAGTTCTCTAGCATTTCTTATTACAACCCAATTAGACATTTCTTATTAGACCCAACCACGCATCCTCATTTAAACACAGGGGCCAGGTATTTCAGGTTTCAATCTCCTTGTTCCACTCCTCCCCTTTCCAGCAGTCACTGTGAGTCATCCCTTCTAGGGGTGTAGTGACATTTGCTTAACAATAGCAAGTCCACAGAAGCCAGAGATGACTGGGCTAAATGCACCTTCATTCTAAATTTCGTTTCACACTTCCATGGCTTTCTCGGCTAGTGGGCAAAAATTCTACTTGATTAAATTTCAGGTGTGACGTGGCCTCATTTTAAAAGGTTTAAATCTTAATTCAGCCTGCCAATCTGACCTCTGAAATGAGAAATTAGCTTATCTATCACACAGATCCATGCTTTTATCATCTATAAAGAGATTTTTAAATACAGAAAACCTTACGTAATAAATCAAGAAATAGTCAAGTTGTATCATCTAAGTTGATCTATATGCTGGATATCACTGCTCTTGTTTTCATCTGGCCAATGTGAAGACTGTATTCAAAAAGTGCTTCAGTCCTACCTACATGCACACTTTTAATTCCCAAGCATCTTCTCTCCATTATATCACTTTCCAGTTTTTCCTGAGGTACGTCTTCACTTGGCAGAGTCTACCCAGTTGCCTTCTCCTAAACAGACTGTTAGAAGTCTGAAATCATTTTTAGACTGCTGGCTTCCTCTTTACTGCTAGAGGCAAGTGCATTTGATTCCTTCAAATCACATGACTTCACATCGGACTGATGTGGCCACTGTCAAATGTAACATTTAAACATACGTTTGTGTGGACATATGTGTTTGGAATATTTCATCCAAAGTCTGACGCCTAAGAATACACTTTGGAAAATCAGAATTAGGGCCTTCAAGATAAACTAGAATGTGATAGGACACCTTCATTTCTGGTCAAAGTTGGAAGTTTGGGAGAGCCTCAAAAGTGAAGAATTCACCAACAACCATGGTGAATACAGTGTACTGAGTTCTTGTAAGTACCCAGTGGAATCTTCTTGCCCTCTCTCCAGATAGAGCTGATTTCTCAAGAGGGGAACAATAGGGAAAGAGCTTTACACACACAGACTCAAATCAGCCTCCATGAATATTTGGAGGCTAGAATTTTTCAAAGATAGTTTGACAGGGAGAGGGGGTGGCTAGGGAATGGGTACTGCTAATTGGTTGGGGATGCAATCATAGGGGTGTAGAAAATGTCCTTATTCTCTGATTCCTCTTCTGGGTGGGGTCGCAGGACTGGTTTATGAGTTCACGTTGGGGTTGTCCAATAGTCAGAAAGGCAAAAGACCGAAAGACATCTCAAAAGGCTAATCTGTGATTCTACAACAGTGATGTTATCTGCGGGAGTAATTGGGAAACTTGCAAGTCTTGTTAACTCTGGAATAATGGCGGGTAATCCTTTATGTCTATACCTTAGCAGAATTCAGGCTCCTTTCATCCTCCTCACTTGGCAGTCTTTCATTAGTTTTACAAAGGCAGTTTAGTTTGGGGGAAGGGCTGTTATCATGTAAACTATACACTAAATTTCTCCCAGAGTTAGCTTGGCCCAAGTCCAGAAATGACTAAGGGCAGTTTGGAGGTCAAAAGCAAGATGAGGGTTGGTTAGATCGGATCTCTTCCACTGTCATCATTTACTGTTATAATTTTTGCAAAGGCGGTTTCGTTCTTTGCTATATGTTAAGCTGCTAACATGCCTTATGTCATGGAATCATCATCATGGCCCTGTGAACTCTTATTAATGGACTTTGTCTATATTTTACCCCAATATCCAACCTGTTGTGAGACCTCCTTTTTGTTGTTGTTGTTTGTTTGTTTGTTTTTGTTTTTTGTTTTTTGAGACAGAGTCTCCCTTTGTTGCCCAGGCTGGAGTGCAGAGATGGGATCTCGGGTCACTGCAACCTCCACCTCCCGGGTTCAAGCAATTCTCCTGCCTCAGCCTCCCAAGTGGCTGGGATTACAAATGCTCACCACCACGCACAAGTAATTTTTACATTTTTAGTAGAGACAAGATTTCACCATGTTGGCCAGGCTGGTCTCGAACTCCTGGCCTCAAGTGATCTGCCCGCCTCGGCCTCCCGAAGGGCTGGGATTATAGGCATGAGCCACCGCGCCTGGCCTCACAGCATGGTCATCTGGAGCCAAGCGCGGCACCAAATTTTAACAGGAAGAAATTGCCTGAGGAGATTAAAAGGCAGCTTAGTTCATGCCAGGAACAAAGGCCTTCTCTAAAGTCTGAGCTTCTGGTGTGGGAGTCTCTACTAATTTTAATCTCATTAGTGGTATGTATTCACACACAGACATATACATACATACATTAGATGTGGTTATATAATCCTACAGACAAAAGCACTTCCCTGTACTTCAGCCTGCTTTGCTATCTTCCTGCACCATATGGTGAGTTTCTTTATCATATGGTTCACAGATAGCTCAAAGTGTTTGCTACCTGTTTCCTTAATCCTTTTCCAGAGAACCTTTTTGACATTTGCTGTCTGATCTTGGATTCCTGCCCTCTCTTTGGTTCTATCGCAATTATGTCACTTCCCTGCCCCCACCAAGCCTTCAACCTTTCCTTCTTTCATATGCAATTCTGATTGCAGTGTGTGTGTGTGTGTGTGTGTGTGTGTGTGTGTGTGTGTGTGTTTTGCCAACTCATCTTCCCAGATCCTTGTGAGGTCCTTTTTCCACCATCCCGAATTTTCCAGGTATCTCCTCAATGAAGTGACTTAACTGCTCTTCTGCAGCCTCTGCCTTCAATTCTCAGAAGGTAGTACGTTACAAGACAAGATAAGCATTCATTTTTCGCAAGAAAATTAATTATACCAAGGAAAATGAAATATCAGGAATTTAAGTTTTACAACCTTCCATCTGCTGCAAGTAGATCGTCAAGCCAGAGTGAGTAAAGCGGGTATTTGCTGAGAAGATGTGGCTTGTTTCTGTGTATCTCGAGACACCCAGAGGCAAGAAGTGCCACCTGAATGAGAGAGCTTCCAGCAGTCTGATAATCATGGCTCCATCTGGGGGGGTGTAAGGGGGCCCCCAGCCTACCATCCCTGCTTCTCAATGACATCTCTCTGCAGATACGCATCAGTACCACCTCTCTCAGCCTTGTTGATGCTTCTTGAGTCTCCATGTCTAATTCTCACATCTAGAATGTCCTAAGAATCTAAAATCCCAGGAAAGAAAAACTGACGGGTCAGTGTGGATCAGGGATCCCTAGGATCCAATTCGCTGTGACCAGGGGGAGGGGTTACTTTTCCAACCATCCGTCAGGAAGGATGACAAGAAAAGAAAATAGGATGTGGGCAGTTTTCCTATGAGAAAGAAGAAAACGATGGGCGTGTCTGGCACGCAGGCCAAAGTAGGAGTTTCCTTTAAATGTGTATTCTGTTTTATTTTATTTATTTGTTTATTTTTGAGATGGAATCTCACTCTGTTGCCCAGGCTGGAGTGCAGTGGCACGATCTCGGCTCACTGCAACCTCAGCCTCCTGGGTTCAAGTAATTCTCCTTCCTCAGTTTCCCTAGTAGCTGGGATTATAGGCACACATCACCATGCCCAGCTAATTTTTTATTTTTTTATTTTTTTTTTGTATTTTTAGTAGAGACGGG
>NW_012118088.1:428793-439364 GCF_000951035.1 Colobus angolensis palliatus
TTTTCATCTGGCCAATGTGAAGACTGTATTCAAAAAGTGCTTCAGTCCTACCTACATGCACACTTTTAATTCCCAAGCATCTTCTCTCCATTATATCACTTTCCAGTTTTTCCTGAGGTACGTCTTCACTTGGCAGAGTCTACCCAGTTGCCTTCTCCTAAACAGACTGTTAGAAGTCTGAAATCATTTTTAGACTGCTGGCTTCCTCTTTACTGCTAGAGGCAAGTGCATTTGATTCCTTCAAATCACATGACTTCACATCGGACTGATGTGGCCACTGTCAAATGTAACATTTAAACATACGTTTGTGTGGACATATGTGTTTGGAATATTTCATCCAAAGTCTGACGCCTAAGAATACACTTTGGAAAATCAGAATTAGGGCCTTCAAGATAAACTAGAATGTGATAGGACACCTTCATTTCTGGTCAAAGTTGGAAGTTTGGGAGAGCCTCAAAAGTGAAGAATTCACCAACAACCATGGTGAATACAGTGTACTGAGTTCTTGTAAGTACCCAGTGGAATCTTCTTGCCCTCTCTCCAGATAGAGCTGATTTCTCAAGAGGGGAACAATAGGGAAAGAGCTTTACACACACAGACTCAAATCAGCCTCCATGAATATTTGGAGGCTAGAATTTTTCAAAGATAGTTTGACAGGGAGAGGGGGTGGCTAGGGAATGGGTACTGCTAATTGGTTGGGGATGCAATCATAGGGGTGTAGAAAATGTCCTTATTCTCTGATTCCTCTTCTGGGTGGGGTCGCAGGACTGGTTTATGAGTTCACGTTGGGGTTGTCCAATAGTCAGAAAGGCAAAAGACCGAAAGACATCTCAAAAGGCTAATCTGTGATTCTACAACAGTGATGTTATCTGCGGGAGTAATTGGGAAACTTGCAAGTCTTGTTAACTCTGGAATAATGGCGGGTAATCCTTTATGTCTATACCTTAGCAGAATTCAGGCTCCTTTCATCCTCCTCACTTGGCAGTCTTTCATTAGTTTTACAAAGGCAGTTTAGTTTGGGGGAAGGGCTGTTATCATGTAAACTATACACTAAATTTCTCCCAGAGTTAGCTTGGCCCAAGTCCAGAAATGACTAAGGGCAGTTTGGAGGTCAAAAGCAAGATGAGGGTTGGTTAGATCGGATCTCTTCCACTGTCATCATTTACTGTTATAATTTTTGCAAAGGCGGTTTCGTTCTTTGCTATATGTTAAGCTGCTAACATGCCTTATGTCATGGAATCATCATCATGGCCCTGTGAACTCTTATTAATGGACTTTGTCTATATTTTACCCCAATATCCAACCTGTTGTGAGACCTCCTTTTTGTTGTTGTTGTTTGTTTGTTTGTTTTTGTTTTTTGTTTTTTGAGACAGAGTCTCCCTTTGTTGCCCAGGCTGGAGTGCAGAGATGGGATCTCGGGTCACTGCAACCTCCACCTCCCGGGTTCAAGCAATTCTCCTGCCTCAGCCTCCCAAGTAGCTGGGACTACAAGTGTGCACCAACATGCCTGGCTAATTTTTGTATTTTTTAGTAGAGACAGGGTTTCACCATGTTGGCCAGGTTGTTCTCGAACTCCTAGCCTCAAGTGATCCACCTGCCTCAGCCTCCCAAAGTGTTGGGATTACAGGCGTGAGCCACTTTGCCCGGCCAAGACCTCCTGTTTGGAATGGCTTTCCCCTCCATTCCAGGCTTCTGGTTATCAAACGTGAGGTAGCTTAAGCCCTTCAGTGCTTAATCCCTGGTCCAGGTGGAAGGAGGACTTTGGCAAATCTGCATGCTAGAAAAGATGAGTTTGGAAGGACCTGGAAACCAGGATACATGGTTCCTTCTCCCTTGAGATTTTAGAAGTTGACAGATGGTTTGCTGGTTTTGTAGGGAAATCCTATCTGCCACAGCGTATGTGGATTACCCAGGGAGGATCCTGGAGGTCATGTGCCCAGTACCACCTCTAAGCACAGACAGTATGACCTTGCCTTTCGCTCTGGGCTTTGTGTAAGGATCTCCCAGGACATAGATTTCATTGTGATATTCGTCGATCGCTCCAATTCACTTTCTGCCTTTCTGTTTCTTGCTTATGGAGAATGTGGGAAAGAATTCTCTATACATACCCACAGAAGGAGTTAGAACATCCTTCTTATCCTCCATAATTGTGCTTTCAAGTTAATAATTATGGCTTCCTTCTGAGGGAGAAACTATCATTATTCCCCTTTTATGGATTGGGGAACTGAGACTCAAAGAGGTTGAGTAACTCAGCCAAGAACACACAGCAAAGCATGTGACAGAGTCGGGATTTGAGCTCATGATTCCAAAGTCTGAACTTGTATCTTCCATGACTATAACTCTAATTAAATATAAGCTTCTGGATCACCAGACTCTGTCCATGCCGTAATCTCTTTCTTACATGGCAGAGATGGTCAGGATACCTGCCATGTGGTAATGATGTGGATGTGGAAGCTAACCTCCATTTGATTAGCTTGGGTGCACCAAGCTGCACCAGTTTTCTCTCGAAATTCTGCTCCTGAGTGGGTGAGTGCCCCGGGAAGAGCAGGTGGATGGAGTTTGCTCAGTTTTCCAGCCCCTGACCACCCTCATGGCCTCTAGCCAGCTTTCCTCTCTGTCCTCCCCCAGTGAGGGCCAGGCCTGCCACAGGCAGCCTCCCAATATTTAGAAGATTCCGATTTAATTGGTCTGGACTGTGGCCCAAGCATCGGCTTCTAAAACCTCCACAGGGAATTCTAATGTGCAGCAGGGAGAAACAGCAGCTCAGTGCAGCAGGCAAGGCACATCCACGGAAGGGCTGGGGGAAGGGAGGAGATCATATTTGCCTTAAAACTCAGAGTTGAGCTCCTCTGACCTACCCTCTGCAGGTCTTCAGGGGGCCTGGGAAGAACCCCTGGAGGGGATAGCCCCAGGGAGCAAGGGGATCCTCAACGAGATGGGATCTTAAGACAGAGGGAGGGTACATTCCTTGCAATAAATAGATCAGCACCCTGATCCTGTACCCAGCCTCATCCACAAACCTGCGCCCTAGTGCTGGGCATGGGAGACAGAGCAGGGGTCACGTGGTCCCCCAGAGGCCTATAGTATATACACATGAGCTGTAACCTGCTTGTCTATCCCTCCCCAAGTTGACCTCAGCTTATCTGATGCTCTTCTGCCAATTTAGTGTTTGGGGACCCTGTGAGCCCTAAAGTCCTCTTTCTCTTATTTTATTATTTTATTTCATTTATTTGTTTTGAGATGGAGTCTTGCTCTGTCACCCAGTCTGGAGTGCAGTGGCGCGATCTCGGCTCACTGCAACCTCCACCTCCTGTGTTCAAGCGAGTCTCCTGCCTCGGTCTCCCGAGTAGCTGGGATTACAGATGTGCACCACCATGCCTGGCTAATTTTTGTGTTTTTAGTAGAGACAGGGTTTCACCATGTTGGCCAGGCTGTTCTTGAACTCCTAACCTCAGATGATCCACCTGCCGTGGCCTCCAAGGTGCTGGGACTTACAGGCATGAGCCACCGTGCCCGGCCAAGATAGGTTCTTAAGATAGAGGGAGGGTATACTCCTTGCAACAGATGAGTACCCTGATCCTGTACCCAGCGTCATCCACAAGCCTGCTCCCTACTGGGGGATGGGAGAGGGAGCTAGGGGTTGCGTGGTCCCCTGGAGGCCTACGGTATATATGCATGAGCTGCAACTTGCTTGTCTATCCCTCCCCAAGTTGACCTCAGCTCAGCACACCTTACTGATGCTCTTCTCCCAATTTAGCATGTGGGGACCTAAGAGCCCTAAAGGTCTGTTTCTCTATTTTAGATGCACCATCTGAATTCATCAAGTTGGAATCTTTTCCCAATCACTGTTTGTTAGTCAAGCTTGCAGACTCTGACAGTGCTAGATGTTTTGGTCTCTTCTCCCTTGCCTCCTCCTCCTCCTCCTTTTCTGATTCTGTTGTAGGGATGTTATTAAGAACACCATCCACAGCACAGCGTGTTCAAATATCCATGCAAAACATTTCGTTTAGACCTACGTTCTAGAAGCTTATTTTTCTCCTCAAAAAATGATTTTCGTTATAGAAAATATGAATTTTGTTATGTTTCATGTATTTCTGATCGCTTTGGTTTCCAGGAAGCAGAAAGAGAAAGTGGGAGAGAGAGAGAGAGAGAAAGAGGGAGAGAGACAGAGAGAGACAGAGAAGAAAAGAGGGAGAGGAAATAAAGAAAAGAGAGAGAACGAAGGAGAGAGGGAGATGGCAAAGGAGGGAAAGAGAGAGTATGTATCTATAAGGTTATATGCATACACATGTATTTACTACATTCTTTTCTTCTTTTTTTCCTTTTGAGACTGAGTCTCACTCTGTCGCCCAGGCTGGAGTGCAGTGGCATGGTGATCTCTTGGCTCACTGCAACCTCCACCTCCTGGGTTCAAGTGATTTTCCCGCCTCAGCCTCCCAAGTAACTGGGATTACAGGCATGTGCTATCATGCCCAGCTAATTTTATTGTATTTTTAGTAGAGGCAGGGTTTCACCACATTGGCCAGGCTGGTCTCAAAATCCTGATCTCAACTGATCTGCCTGCCTTGGCCTCCCAAAGTGCCAGGCTTACAGGCATGAGCCCCAGGCCCAGCCACTACATTCATTTTTAACTACCTGTGTTGAGGTATAATTTACAGAAGACTCACCTGTTTGTTTCACATAATCTTGAATGATCCCTCAAATTCTTTGTGAAATACGAGTTAGACGGAGCCGTATGTAAATTAAACAATGCTGATACCCAAGGAACTGAAGATCTTTAGTGACCTTGATGGAGGAGATTTTTAAAGCAACTTCTACTCATGAAATCCTTTCATTCGTTGATTCAACAGATATGTATTGAGTGTCGACTGTGTGATAGATGTTGGGGACATGACAGTGGGCAGCTCAAATAAAATGCCTGCCCTTATGGAGCTTCCATTCTTGTGAGGGAGAAAAATAAACAGATATTAATATAACGTCCGTATGGTAAGTGCTGTCAAAAAAAGCAAAGGAGGGGAAGGAGATGGAAAGTGACAATGGGGGCTACGAGTTTAGAGAATGTGGTAGGGAGGATGTTGGTGACAGGGTCACATTGGAGTGTGACCTGAACAAGGTGAGGGAGCAAACTGTTGATTGTCCCTAGGGGAAGAGTTGTGCAGGCAGGAAAAGCAGAAGGCAGGGATCCTGAGAGGTGAGATTGAGTCCCAAGTGCAGCAGGAGGACAGAGGAAAGCCTTGGGAAGGTGGAGTGACATGAACAGACTTGAGTTTCTAAAGCATCGTTCAGGTGTGTAGAGAATAGAATGGACCAGGTGCGGTGGCTCACGCCTGTAATCCAGCACTTCGGGAGGCCAAGATGGGAGGATCTCCTGAGGCCAGGAGTTCCAGACCAGCTGTGGCACCAGAGTGATACTAATGTCTACCAAAAAAGAGAGAAAAGGAGAATAGAATGTTTATGAGAGCTGGAAGAGGGGAAGCAGAAAACATGGCAGGAGACAATTGCTGGAAACCAGGCTAAGGATCAAGGTGGCTCAGATCAGCAAAGAGGTTGAACTTAGTATATATTTTGAATGTAGAGCTGACAAATCTTGTGATTGTACTGGATGAGAGATACAGAGAGAGGAACCGAGGGTGATTGGATTTGACTTTGGACTTGTGGCAAGTGTATGTTGAAGTTGAGTAGTTGAGAGGCAAGATCTTGGGTCCCTGGCTGTCTCTGCCCTTGCACACTGGTGTGGCCATTTGCACAGCTGCCTCAGGACAAAGCTCCTGGGCCAGTTGAAAACTGGAGGTTGGTGCTTTGTACAAAGCTCACCATCATCCCCCTTTGTTGTTTGCTGAAAAGATGATGTTGATGATCACCACTGTAATGGGTAGAATTGTGTCCTCATAAACAATGTATGTTCAATTTCTAATGATGGTGGCCTCATTTGGACATAGGGTCTTTGCAGATATAAGCAAGTTAAGATGAGGTTACTCTGGATTAGGGCGGGCCTGAATCCAATGGGTAGTGTCCTCATAAGAAGAGGGACATTTGGATACAGACAGAACACACAGGGAATAATGCCATGGGAAGACAGAGGCAGAGATTGGAGTGATGCGCTTACAAGCCAGGGAGTGCCAAGGGTAGCTGGCAGCCAGCAGGACCTAGGAGGGAGGTGTGGATGGAACAGATCCTCCCTCAGAGTCTTCAGAAGGAACCAACCCTGCCAACACCTTGATTTGGGACTTCCAGCCTCCAGAACTCTGAAATAAATAATAAATAATAAATTCCTGTTGTGTGAAGTCACTCAGGTTTTGGCTCTTTCTTGTGGTCACCCTAGGAAACTAGTAGAACCACCAGGTGTTAAGTATTTATAATTTGCCATGCACAGTGCTAAGTTAAGGTGTGGACTTAGATACTTTATCCCGTAAAACCCCCTCAGCAGCACCAAAAGCAAAGTATTGTTACCATCTCCGTTTTATAAGATGAGGAGATTGAGGTTCAGAAAAAAGTGAATTTCTCAAGGTCGTACAGCTAGTATGTGGCAAAACTTGGACACATACCAGGTTTTCTAACTCTAAAAATCCATGCCCTAACCATTATGCAACGCTGGGCCACAGTCAGGGGCCGAGATTCTAGGCACGCTTTGCCATTGGGATTTGCCGGTAAAGTTCATCACCACAAACTTTCCAGCCAGGAATCCCTGGGCTACTTTCCTCTGTTTTATTTGCTGTCATCAAAGTTCTGCTATTTATCACATCTCTCCCAGAAGATTCTTGGGGAACAGATGTGGCTTGGAATTTGATAAGAACGTCACTTCAACACATCCTTTCAGTCTGTTTGGAATCCTTACCCTGGAGAGAGAGGGACAGCTGAACCAACAGCCCACGCCCTCTATGTTGGTATTAAAGTTTCTGGAAGCTCCAGAAACTGCTTGAGACAATTAATAAGAGATCACTTCCATTTAAAGGAACATTTTAGAACGTGGGCATCACCAGGGCCAGGGCAATGGCTACTTTTCTGCTCTTTTCCTCTCCCATGGCAAAACTTCACAGCATATGTGGAGGCAGAAAGATCTGCCCAAGCCACTTGATGGAAGCAGGGCCATGTTTGTCCTGTTTACTGGGCACATCACCAGTGCCTAGCATCATGCCTAGAACAAAATTCCCAATAGAGCTTGTAGACCCGATGGAAGAACTGGAATCGTGACTGCGGCATGAATGCACACCAAGCTCATCTCGCCAAGCAAATGTTAGTGGTTGTATAAGAAACAGAAAAAGGAAATGACTGTTCTGTCTGTGGCCATGTGCAAGGTGGATAGGAAAAGAGGAATAGGACCAGGATCTAAAACTGAATTTAAAAAATTCTAGCAATAATTTGCTCACCACTGAACACTTGGCACTTAGGGCTTGATGATGGGATGTGTTTAAGGGCATGGCTTTAGGGGACAGGTGACTAGGTGTCACTTCCTAGTGGAATACGGATGAGTCACCTAGCTTTGCTAAACCCTCCCTTCTTCATCTGTAAAATGAGGATAGCAGCAGTTTCCACCCTACATATTTACTGTGGTAATTAATAAGATAATGCATATTGGAAATAATCAATGGACATGGTTATTGTTATAAAGTCCAAACTAGTCCCAACATTGCCCTTTTTTCCTTTGGCACAAACACTTGGCCTTTGAATATCACAAATTCTTTGTTCAGCCACCCTACTTGGTGGCTGGATCTCTCTGATTCTATTAGAGACAATTATCTGCTACATCTCACAGAGATGCGAGTCAGCATCTGCAATTTGATTTCTGAAGCCCAAGTGCTCATATCCTTGTAGGAATCGTAGGCCAAGGTTTGTAGATCCAGATCGTTTAATCCTAAGGGAGCACCGTTCTTTTCCCTTTGGCTGAAATATGCCTCCTGTACCCCTGCCTTGCTAGTCCTATTGATATCATCACTTCCCCAAGAGCATCTTTTGCTGATCCACTCAGTGAGGTTAAGTCTTCCATTTAAACACTCCAAGAACAATGTGTACTTCTGTTTCAGGGGTCTTATTATGATTGATGTTAGGTGGTTATTTGTACAGGAGTGTAAGCTTCATGAGGGCAGGAACCTTGTCGTTCTAAATTCCCAGTGCCTATCTCAGTGTCTGACGCATCCTAGATCCTTAATTAATGTTGACTGAATGAACTGTCTAGGCTTCTAGGTGTTGGATAAGACTAGGAAAGTTGATGCATTTGGAAGGCATGATGAATTCCATCTCTGTCGCCCCTCTCAATTGAAGCTTTAAACAATATTGTTATTATTGATTGAAGAGCATGCATAACCAAACCCAAGGTGACAGGGACCACAGCTGACCAAGCTGGGTTGCAAATTAAACTGCAGCCATTTTTGATCATGGGTTACTCTTCTTTCCCCTGATCCTTCTTGAAACACTTATTCTAAAACGAGGGTCAGCAGACTATTAGAGCCTAGGCTACTGCTTATTTTTGTAAATAAAGTTTTATTAGACCACAGCCACACTCATTCACTTGATCCAGACCACCCTGCAAAGCCTATAATATTTCCTGTTTGGCCCTTTGTAGAGAAAGAGGGAATTTGATAAATCTGTTCTAGTTATCTATTGCTATATAGCAAATCATCCCCAAACATACAGGCTTAAAACATCAGCCACCCTATATTATCTGTCACGGTTTCTGTGGGTCAGGAGATTGGGAATGACCACTGATTGGTTGTGGCTTGAAATTTTTCATGCAATGGCTGGAGCACCTGGTCATGAAGCTTATCGTGTAGTACCAGGGTTTCTTCATGGGGTCTTGTGCCCTGGTCTAGCATGGTGGTCTTGGGGTCGAAAGGAAAGAAACTGACAGAAGCTACAGCCTCAGAAGTCATGGAGGGTCTCTTGACCACATTCTGTTCATTAAGGCAGCCACAGTGCCTGCCCGGGTTCAAGGGAGAAGGCGGAGACTCTGGCTCTGATTGGAGGAGGAGTATCAAATATTTGTAGATGTGTTTTAAAACCTCTATAAAGTATCACTTCCTTCGTGCTATGGGGACAGCTCTTAAAATGTAACTCCAAGAGAGGACAGAGAGATTTATATCGAAAACGAAAGCTTGATTAGAATAGTAAGAAGAAAAGGAAAGTTTTCTCTCATCCTATTAATGATTGCTGAGAAAGTGTTAGGAAAATCAGGATGGAAGGATTCTGTCAGCTTTACGTATTGACATCTCCTAGCCACCTTTTTAAATGGATCAATTTTGATACTATCTGGTGATTATAATCAAGATAGGAAAAATATATTTACTAAAATGCAGACTCCCAGGTCACAGCCCAGAGCTCCTGAAGGAGAGGGAGTGCTTGGAATCTATATTGTAAGCAAAGACCCTCAGGTGATTCTGACATAGGCAGGAGGCACAGTACTTTATAAAAAGTGGAATTTGCCTTGTTTAAGGTCACATACTGACCTGATGCTACTTGGCTTCATGTATTCTAATTATTATTAAGAATTTAAGCTACCTATGTAATAATTTTGTCTTAGGGATCTCTAAGATACATAATCCATTCAAAGTAATATAAATAAAAATAACTTTATTAGAGGGATATAAATGTTTCTAACAGAAAACAGCTAAGCCTCATGAGAGGTTGGAAACTGAAAGCAAGGCCTCTGCTTGTTCTCTTACCTCCTTTGGTTTTTTTTCCCCTCTGCCTCAAACATCTATTTTCTTCCTCTTTGCCTGCACAGTGGTAGAAAAGGACCATGCTAGGCCGGGTGTGGTGGCTCGTGCCTGTAGTCCCAGCAGTTTGGGAGACCTAGATGGGTGGATTGCTAAAGGTCTGGAGTTTGAGAACAGCTTGGGCAACATGGTGAAACCCCATTTCTACTAAAAATACAAAAATTAACTGGGTGTGGTGATGGAAGCCTGTAATTCCAGCTACTTGGGAGGCTGAGGCAAAAGAGTTGCTTGAACTCGGGAGGAGGTGAGCCAAGATCATGCCACTGCACTCCAGCCTGGGCAACAGAGTGAGAATCTGTCTCAAAAACAAAAAACAGAAAACAAAAAACAGAAAACAAAAAACAAAAAGAAAAAGAAAAGGACCGCTC
The DNA here is from genome assembly GCF_000951035.1 of Colobus angolensis palliatus. Taxonomy (NCBI): domain Eukaryota; kingdom Metazoa; phylum Chordata; class Mammalia; order Primates; family Cercopithecidae; genus Colobus; species Colobus angolensis. The sequence goes on from NW_012118088.1 coordinate 438,872, forward strand.
TAGGAAGATCTGTGTATTCTCTGTTGAAGGACCCAGGACTGACTCTTTGGAGTACCCTAATTCAAAATCTTAGGAGGGGGAATCCGATTGGCTTGGCTCAGGTTGAGGAACTTACCTCTGATCCAATCAGATGTGGCCAGCTGTGTCCACTGCCCAATCAGAAGGTTCTTCTAATAACAAAGTTGGAAGAAGTGAAAGGCATGCTAGGGTTTTCATTTCCCAATTAAACTGCAGTCATTTTTTATCACGTGGTTTCTCTTATTTTCCCTGATCCTTCTTGAAATACTTGTACTAAAACGAGGGTCAGCAAACTGTTGGAGCCCAGGCTACTGCTTATTTTTGTAAATAAAGTTTTATTAGACAAGGGCCACATTCATTCACTTGATCCAGACCGTCCTGCAAAGCCTATAATATTTCCTGTTTGGCCCTTTATAGAAAAAGTTTCCTGGCTCCTGCTCTAGAATTCAGTTTGCTTCTATTTCTAAATTTTTGC
>NW_012118088.1:439414-502348 GCF_000951035.1 Colobus angolensis palliatus
AGGCTACTGCTTATTTTTGTAAATAAAGTTTTATTAGACAACGGCCACATTCATTCACTTGATCCAGACCGTCCCGCAAAGCCTATAATATTTCCTGTTTGGCCCTTTATAGAAAAAGTTTCCTGGCTCCTGCTCTAGAATTCAGTTTGCTTCTATTTCTAAATTTTTGCTGTGCTTTTTGCATGTCAGTTCTGTTTTCCTTTAATCAGTATAGGGCACGTTGTTGAGGACAGGGCAAGACACTGGGAATCTTCACACATCCCTGTTTATTGATTTTTAAAACTATCTGTACAAATGCAATAGTATTTCCTAAGATGCAGAGCACATAGCACTGCTGATTTGCAAGATTTCAATTGCTACTTGAGATTGTTTTAGGTGCTATGTAGTTGTGCTATTAAATAAAATTAAACCACATTATGATAAGGTTATTTTCTGTGCTTTCTTTTACTCTTTCTAATTACTTGAACAAGAAAATCTCATTTGATGGCAATATGCTCTCTAACAACTTTCTAATATAATTTTTTCCTTTAACAAGGAGAAGACACAAAGCCTGACTCAGAACCTTCAGCAGCCAGCAGTATATAGCTAGAACTTACTGGCACTGCTTTGCTTTTATTTATTTTTATGCTTATCTTCCATTTATGACTTGTGATACTGGCTTGCCATTAATAGTGGTGATATAAGTTTCCTTTTCAAATTTAGTTAAGTTGAAATGTGACTAGATTTTTAAAATGCTAAGCAAATAACAGTTTAGGTGGCAGGAAGAAATGTGAAAAAAGGGATATGAATGATTGCAGTGCGGAAAAGCCTGAGCTACAGTAACTGACATAGTTACGAAGCAGCCCTGGTGCCCAGAGGAGGGAGTGGTGGATTTGGTCTAAATGGAACCTCCAGATTAGAGGAGGAGATAACAGCCCAGTGGAATCTCAGATTCTCAAAGCAGTGCAACAGCATGGAAGGACGTCATAGACAGTGGGAGTCAAATGTTCAAAGGAAAAGAAAGAACAGGATGTGGTCATGGAATTGTTTGGCTTTCAAGAGCCACTGAAGGGCTTTCAGTATTCAAGTGGCACAGTCAGAGCTGCATTTTCAGAACAATCATTAGCTGAAGCAAGTTAATCTCCCTGACCCTCAGTGTGTTTATCTACGAAATGGGGGTAATTGACACAGATGTAGGATGTCCACCGCTGTCCCTGATGAAGGGGGAAGTTCCCAGCCATTCTGCCCTGTCTCTCTTCCATGCGGAAGGCTAAGATGTCCTATCATGACTGCATCTGCATTGAAGGTGTCTAGGGCTCCTCCTTCTCTTGGTTGGGGGAGTGGGAGGTAGTTGCAGATATTCAGGATTGTTGAATGGTGCCTTGAGCGGTGGTGATGGGTCAGGAAAGATGTATTAGTCTGTTTTCATGCTGCTGATAAAGACATACCCAAGTCTGGGTAATTTATAAAAAAGAGGTTTAATGGACCCACAGTTCCATGTGCCTGGGGAGGCCTCATAATCATGGTGGAAGGCTAAAGGCACGTCTTACATGGTAGCAGACAAGAGAGAATGAGAACCAAGAGAAAGGGGAAACCCCTTATAAAATCCTCCGATCTTGTGAGACTTATTCACTACCACTAGAACAGTATGCAGGAAACCGCTCCCATGATTCAATTATCTTCCACCAGTTCCCGCCCACAATAAGTGGGAATTATGGGAGCTACAATTCAAAATGAGATTTAGGTGGGGACACAGCCAGACCACATCAGAGGGTGTCCGCTGTCAAGGACAGCTCAGCAGCAAGCCCTTCCTACTGGGCTCTGGAGTTTCTCAGCTGAAAACTCTTCTGATCCCTCTGCTCATTTGTCTTCCAGCTAAGTCACCTCCCTGACCCCTCCCTGCACTGGTCCTGGCCCCAGCTCTCTCTCAAATCCAAGAGCAGGAAGTCCCTGTCTCCATCTGACTCTACATCTTAGGGAAGTGACTCCCTTGAGTCATTGTTTCTGTGTTAGTAAGCATTGAGGAAGGAAAATACAGCCCTTGGGTACCAGAGAGAGAACAGAGGGTGGCAGGAAATAAACTGAAGATGCCCATCCTAGCACTCGGAGCCCTGTCTTGCCATGCATGTAAACAAATGGGTCTGCAGGAGCCACTCAGACTGGCAACTCTTCTTTTTTATTGTGGTGCTGGAGAAGAAAGAGGTTAATAAGAGTCCTCTTGCTGTGGAAGTGTGTGACAGGGACTCTTTTCCTAAGGTGTCCCAAATCCCTGGGTCTGCGTGGCCTTTGCCACTCTGGTTGAGATGAGAGAGAAGATGGTGAGGATAGGAGATGGGAATGCTGTGAGTTGGCAAGCTCAGCCCAGAAGCTTCAGTGCATGGATGCATGATCTGGAAGCTTCTGTGCATGAGTTTAGCCAGACCTTTTGGTGCCAGGATAAGAGCTGGGTGGGGTGTGCAGAGGTGCCTTCCTGCTGCTAAGCTTGTTGTGTGTCACCCCTTCTAGCCTCAGGTCTCTGTTGTATCCTCTGGTCCTCCAGCTGAGTTGGGTGTAGCATCTAATTTCCTACATCACCTGAACTCTGGCCCTAATTGGTTCCCTTACCCTCCTGAGCCTTGATTTCCTGCAATATGGGACTCACAGTGGCACCTACTTCCTAGGATCTTATGCAATACAAATGAATAACAACAAGTGAAAGCTTGGAATTGTTTGGTCCGTAGAAAAGTGCTCAAAAATGTAGTGGTGATTAATATTATTGCCTGCAAAATATCTGACACAGTGTATGCAGTGTATACTTCAGTCTGATTGTTTCTTCCTCCAGGAAGCCTTCCTAGAAGCCCCCAAACCAGGTTAGGATTCTTCATAATGTGGTTCTGCCTTGTGCTTCCTATAAGGCTTCTTGAGAGAACCCTGCTGGTCGTTGTTCTCTCTGGCACAATCAAAACCAAAGAATGCTCAAAGAATGTTCCTCCTGGTTGGAGGGGTGGGAGAAGGGGTGACACGCGGAAAAAAACACCGGTTAACTGACCCGGAATATGACCACAGCACAGCTCATAGAAGGAAGCCCCAAGACAACAGAGAGGCTGTTAAAATATTAAATTAATCATCTCTGTAATTAATTTGCAAAATCTTTCTTCCTCTCTGGAGTTAAGGGTCAGAGAATGTGCTTGTTTATTTATTGCTGTATCCCCAGTGCTTAGCAGGTTCTTAGTGAACATTAAATACTTGAATTAATAAAGGAACAAGTGCTCTAATTGTAGTTTTGTCAGTCATTCACTCATTCCCTCGTTCAACAAATGTTTATTGAACATGTACTATGAGCCAGGAGCTATTGCAGGCTCTTGAGTTACACCAGTAAACCAAACCAGCAAAGATACTTGCCTTCATGGGACTTACCTTCTAGCTAGGCACTGATACATTGCCTCTTACCCCAGAGGGATCAATATACAATCATCTCCCCTGGAACCATCCTCTCTTGATTGAGTTCAGCTATTCAAAGTGTGAGGTCAGGGCTGGATGCAGAGTCAGCCCTGTAATCTTAGCACTTTGGGAAGCTGGGGCAGATGGATTGCTTGAGGCCAGGATACCAGCCTGGGCAACATAGTAAGACCTTGTCTCTACAAAAAATAAAAAATAAAAAAATTAGCTGGGCATGGTGGCACTTAACCTGTAGCCCTAGCTACTTGGGAGGCTGAGGCAGGAGGATCGCTGAGTCCAGGAGTTCGAGTCTGCAGTGAGCTATGATCATGTAACTACCATCTAGGCTACAGTGAGTCATGATCATACTACTGCAGTCTAGGTTGGGTGGCAGAGCAAGACCCTGTGTCTGAAAATATAAAAGTGTGAAGTCAATGAAAAACATTATCTGTTGTTTCAGAATCAACAGAGGGCACTTATACAAAGCTAAGTGTGGCTACAAATGAACACCAGCTGCTCATAACTGGCCCCCAGACTCCTTCCAACTGCCCTGACATGCTTGCTCTCTTTCCCAGGTCATGCTTTCAGAACGAAAAGGCACAGATGAGCTCTATGCTGTGAAGATCCTGAAGAAGGATGTCGTGATCCAAGATGATGACGTGGAGTGCACTATGGTGGAGAAGCGGGTGCTGGCCCTGCCCGGGAAGCCGCCCTTCCTGACCCAGCTCCACTCCTGCTTCCAGACCATGGTAACTTGTCCCATGGCCCTGGGTATTCCACCTCCAGGGCTTCACTAGGCTTTGGCCAAAGCTATCTTAGCAGCACCCACCACAGAGATACCTGCACCCTTCCCTTTCTAGACACAGAAAGATGTAAGGCCTAGGAAAGTCAGCTGAGAGTTCTGAGGTTGCTACTGAGAAACACTCTCCCCTGAGGCAGGTGCTGTCTCAACTCAGATAAAGGAACTCAAGCAATTGGTTTTATAATCAACAGAGCAGGGCCTTTCTCTGACAGCAAGGGGTGACTTGGGGACAGGAGCTGGGTGAAAAGGTTCACAGCTTGTGGCTCTAGATGGTTCCATTCAGCCCTCCAGCCCTTTGGATAAATGCACGAGTACATCTCTGCAGGTTGCCAGAGGCCTTTGCATGCGCCTCATGCAAGAGCAAGAGTCCCTGCTTTAAGTAACGTCCTACCTTTCCCCTGTTCAAATTAGACCTTGGTTTCCATACCCAAGGACAGAGAGATCAGAGCCCAAATGCGAAGGGGTACAAAGTTAATTGATGCCTTTTAGGCTTCTCAGGGCCAATGGCCTGGTGACTTAAGATGTTTTGGGGACTTTTCAAGATTAATTTTGGTATATCCAGTTCTCAACTTACTGAGTAGAGTGACTGATTTTAGAGCCCAACCCATATATGAGATGGGACACTATAGCACTTTGCATCTAATTTGATGTCTTTAGTGATTTCCCTCTCTCTTTAATTCTTTTCTTTTATCTGTTCTATTATCTGCTGAAGATATCCTGGGCTGTGTGACCTGTCACATTTTCACGGTCTGGGTTTCACTGACGAGAGAGGCTTGGGGCACCTCAACACATTTCCTTTGTCTTCTGTATTTCACGCAATTGGCAGCTGGTTCTGGAGGCTTGATCAGACTCAGCTAGGATCTCTTTGGCAAGACCATAGATGGTGGCCTGTTCTTTCATCTGAAGGCGTATAATGGCTGGTTGTCTCTCATAGTGACGTTGGCAGCGACTGATGCTTGGTGCCTAGATCTGTTCATTCATTAGGGATTGTAAAATGGTGATGTTCTAATTCTATCATTTATTTTTCATTTACTAGTGAGAATGCCTTTATAAAGAAGGGCCTCCCTTCACCTATTCCTTGGTTCCCTGGTGGTATAGTTCATGTGAAAAAGGCAGGATAAATGCTTGATTCTTTCTCTTTATTTAATAGTTATCAAGATAATAAATAGGTTCACTATTGTGCTCCATGGGTGGCTAAAGTTGGCTTTTTTTTTCTAGATGGATTCTGGCTCTGTCTCCCCAGCTAGAGTGCAGTGGCATGATCATGGCTCACTGCAGCCTCGATCTCCCATGCTCAAGTGATCTTCCCACCTCAACCTCCCTAGTAGCTGGGACTAAAGGCACACACCACCATGCCCAGCTAATTTTTGTACTTTTAGTAGAGACCAGGTTTCACCATGTTGCCCAGACTGGTCTTGAACTCCTGGACTCAAGTGATTCACCTGCTTCGGCCTCCCAAAGTGCTGGGATTGCAGGCATGAGTCACCATGCCCGGCCAAAGTTGGCTTTTAAAATAAACTGCTTTGAGTGGAAGAAGAGAGACAATAGAAAGAAAAATATTAAGTGAATGGTAATTTACATCATACAGTGGAGACTTGGCAAAGACCAGGAAAGGAGTACACCTAACCTTGCTAGTCCAAATCTCTAGTCTTACCATGGGGATTTAAGGGCCTAAAGGTGTTCAAGTGGTGATAGAGAGAGGGCTGGGATTTAAACCTCTAGGCTCCCCTACTCCCCTACCTTCTGCCTTTTCCATTGGTTATCCCCAAATGGATTCATTGACATCATCAGGCAAAGGGCAGTCTCTGTGCAGTAAATCAACTAAGAAAGGGACCTTGTTCCTAGCAAAGAGGCTGAGCAGCAGCAGTTTTCCATTTCAGTTGGATATGTTGAGAGAGGGAGAAATTAATCATGGGTGACTAATGTTCATTGTGGTGTATTTGTTTGTGTTTTATTGATTTAAAAGTGATTAGAGTAGATTTGAGATAATTCTTTTAATATTGAACCATCCCACTCACCTGTATTGCAATATGCTTTCTGGAATTAGAGAGTAGGGGCTGGGTGTACATAGAAATTTTGCAGAACTGTGGGTCCCCTCCAGGGATTGTCATGTGCCAGAGAAGAGAGACTGAGAACCATGACAGCCTAGAACACAAGAGCTCAGTGGGTTTGGATCTTGCGTGGTGACATGGTTTGGCTGTGTCCCCACCCAAATCTCATCTTGAATTGTAGTTCCCGTAGTCCCCATGTGTCATGGGAGGGACCCAGTGGGAGGTAATTGAATCATGGGGACGGTTACCTCCATGCTGTTTTCATGATAGTGAGTGAATTCTCATGAGATCTGATGGTTTTATGAGGGACTTTTACCCCACTTCACTCTACACTTCTCCTTGCTGCTGCCATGTGAAGAAAGACATGTTTGCTTCCCCTTCTGCCATGATTGTAAGTTTCCTGAGGCCTCTCTAGCCATGCTGAACTCTGAGTCAATTAAACCCCTTTCCTTTATAAATTACCCAGTCTCAGGTATGTCTAATGGACTGATGAGAATGGACTAATGCACATGGGAATGAAGACCTCCCCATGTTGGAGACCAGTGCAGAATCTCCCCATCTGGCAAAGCCAAGGATGGCACAGATTGCTTTCTCAGTCATTGAGGGTCAGATGAAGTCGTTAGTCTATCTCTAGGCACTGTATCGATTGAAAGAAAAAAGTGCTTGCGGAGACACACTCACTGCAAGCAAGAGACCCTGGGATGCCAAGTGCAGTTGGCTGAGGGAAGAGCAGATCCCCTTCCATCTCACCTGCACTCTGCGCATATGCTCATTGAGTGAAATGCTCCAATTTAAATTATTTTTTCTCACTTTTTTTGGGCTAAGCACATATATTTTAATGTTGCATAAATTAAATGTATTTTCAAAGACTTATAATAATGCCTACTATATGTGAGGCACAAGGCAAACAATTTTAAGTCTCATGACAACTTAGATAGGTTCTGTCATCATTCCCATTGTGTAGACCAGGGGACTGAGGCCACACAGCTAGTGCATTTCAGGACCAGGATTTGAACCCAGGCAGTCTGGCTTTAAAGAGTTTTGCATTTAACTGCTATGCTCTGAGATCTTTTTTTAGAAGTTATATATATATGTATATGTATGTGTATTATATGTATATGAATAAGTATATATATTTTTAGAGACAGGGTCTTGCTCTGTGGCCCAGGTTTGAGTGCAGTGGAACAATCATAGCTCACTGCAGCCTTGGACTCCTGGGCTGAATAGATCCTTTTACCTCAGCCTCCCTAGTAGCTAGGACTACAAGCATGCACCACCATGCCCAGTTAATATTTAAAAATATTTTGTAGAAACAGGGTCTTGCTATGTTACCTAGGCTGGTCTCAAACTCCTATGCTCAAGCAATCCTCCTACCTTGGCCTCCCAAAGTGCTGGGATTACAAGTATGAGCCACCACACCCATCCTGAGGTCTTTTGAGTATGGATCACCCAAAGACCACTCCACCCGACACCCCTGGGTTGGAATCCCCCCTGCAGGCCTGTCTCCAGGCTCCACCAGGAGCCTGTGCTCTAATCTAGCCATAGTCACCTCTCACCTGTTTAGTGAAGCCACAGTACCTCCACCTCTTAGCTTCTCTATCTCTGCATGAAACTTGACGTTCCATCTGAGCCTCTACCATGCATGGGTCTTCAACAACGTTGCTTCATTCCAGCCTCACAAAAGTCTTACAATGAAAGTGATTATCTACTGTCCCATTTTGCAGGTGAAAGGATTGAGGATCAGGGCTGCATGGTAGTTCTTCCTCAACACAGTACTGGGTCATTGGCTCATTGAGCTCAGAGCCCAAGCTTTTGTTAGTACATCATGTTGAGTTACCACCAAAATGGCCTTGACAATGATGATACAAACAAGAACAAAAAGCAGCAGCTAACAGTAATAGGTTGAGCACTCTACTCAGCACTTTAGCTGTGTTATCGCATTTTATCCTCCTGACACCTCTATTGGAAAGGTCCTATTGCTAACTTTAATTTACAGACAAGAATGCTGACATTCAGAGAAGTTAAGTAACTCATGCACCGTCACACAGCTGCTAACTAGTGGAGCTAAGATTTGCTCTTCAAGACTCTAGAACCCCAAACCTGGAAGCCTTTGCTAACCTATCTGTGCCTTAACTTCACATTCTTGGTTTTGGTTTATGGAGTATTTTCGCTTTACAGCCAGGCACAGTGTCTCACACCTGTAACCCCAGCACTTCGGGAGGTGTAGGCAAGTGGATTGCTTGAACCCAGGAGGTCAAGACCATCCTGGGCAACATGGCAAAATCCCATCTCTACAAAAAATTAGCTGGGAGTGGTGCACGTACCTGTAGTCCCAGCTACCCAGGAGGCTGAGGTAGGAGGATCAACTGAGCCTGGGAGGTCAAGGCTGCAGTGAGCCGTGATTGCATCACTGCACTCCAGCCTGAGCTACAGACTGATAAATAAAATATAAAATATTTTTAATTTTACAATCACATCTAATCTTCACAAAAACACTGTAAGTACTATGGTCCACATTTCTACTCAATGGAAACTGACCCCCAGAAAGATGAAATGGCCCAAGTTCCACAATTGGTAAGTGGCAACTCCAGGGCTTGAGGTCAGGTTTTCTAATAGGCTTTTGGGTGTTTTTTTTTTTTTTTTCCTACTATAAAAGAGTCACCCCACTTATCCTACAGGGATATTACAAGGGTTAGGTAAGATTTTATCCATGGTAATGATTATTAAAATTTAGGGAGCACTGTATATACATGAGGCAAACCATCGTTATTATGGCTAAAGTGAGCAGGAAGGTGACACCTCTTTCTGGGGATGTCCTCGAAAATGGTCATCTGGCTCCCACTCATTTTCTAGCATTGCATGGCCTGGATCTGCAGAGCAGGGCTTCAGAGGAGGCAGTGGAGCTGGAATAGGCGGTATCCGTAAAAGAGCATTACTGCCTGTATACAGAGAGTACTAATGCTTACTGATTATTTCAACAAAGACTTATTCATTGAAATAATTGTATCAGGCCCCAAAACATGATGAGGTACGAAACAGATAAAGTCCCTGTTCCTTTGGAATTTACATTCTCTCGGGGGAGACTGATAATAAACTATAATAATGACACAAAGTAAAGAGGATGGAGATGGATGGATTGGGGCAGAAAGATGCTATTTTTGATAGGATCATCAAGGAAGGTCTCTCTGATAAGGATGACATTTGAGCAGAGACCGGGGCGAGCAAGGGAGCAGGGCGGCTATCTGGGGACAGGGTGTTCCAGGCAGCAGGAAGAGTGCGTGTGAATGCCCGCGGCGTGATCATGCTCCGCCTGTTCGAGGAACGGCGAGGAGGCCGGTGTCGCCCCGGTGGATTGTCATTTTGTATTTTGTGACCCAGAATTCTTTTTGAATCAGCTACCTTTTAAAAAAGAGACAAATCCAATATAACATGCTGTAAATTTGATGTTTTTCTTGCTGGAGACTTAGAATTTTGAAGATAAAAGATTCTTAATAGACTTTTAAAAAATCTCGAAAGTGGTCAAAATACCGGATGAAAGTGAAGGAGACAACCAGCAATGTACAAAACCATTTTTAAAAGATCAATTTTAAAATGATGCCAATTCGATTTTTAAAAACTTATTTAAAAAAGCAAAGTTACATCAGAAATATTCTTATATTGGAATAAAAATATATTTCAAACATATGCACGGCACGGTGTTAACAGAAAATGTAGGGTATTAAATCCTATTCAAGATATTATTTTAAGTGTGTTAAAATTGAATATTCACATGGAAAAGAATCAGAAGGGAGCATAAACAAATCAAAATATTGATTTGATTTAGGGAGGGGTCTGTGGGTAAGTGCCTTCTTTTTGAACTTACGTCATTTCAGAAGTAGTTATAATATAGCCATTTAAGTTTTTTTTAATGTACCACAAGATGGCAAAGTTAATACCCAAATAGATGCAAAAGCTCCCGGAAGGGGGTTTCGTTTTCAGAGATTTGCTCATTGGATGGTTTAGGCAAATTGTCCTAGAAGCACAAAGGGATAATAAGCCTGTACTCCACAGTCAGGTGAATCTGGATCTGTGATTACTTGCTAGATGACCTCTAAGAAGTCACTTAACAGCTCTGAATATGGGTTTCATCATCTTTAAAGTGGCCCTAATCAGGGAGGATTAAAAGAGATGGTGAATAAATATAATAAACATGAAATGGAGGTTGCCGGCATTATTAGAGCTGGGCTGGAGGTGCACCTTGCTGCATAGGCACAAAAGAATTATGTTTCTTTCAGTCCTTTTGCAGTTTTTCTCAGGGACAATTGTCAGCCCGGCACATTCATGCAATTTCCCAACTGCCAGTGGGCACAGGCAGTTAAGTTTCTTCAGCAAAACATCTATTTTAACTGTTTTCTTTTCAATTGAACATATGCACCTCTTTTTTTTTTAAATAGAATTAGATTTTATGAGTCATTGAAGGACAGAAGTTACTTCCTCCCCAAATTTGCTGCCATGGCCCAGCAATAACTCAGTTGCAAGGCATGCTGGGAGGAACGTCAATTCAGAATGCAAGAGAGGACAGGGAGGGGTTGAGGATGATTCCCACTTGTAGAGTGGACCCCTGATGGCCCAAGAATGAGCCCCAAGAATGTCCCAGGGGTCCTGGTAACTTGGGCTTGGCTCTGGGCTGGCAGCAGTACCCAAGGATATCGTTGGACTTAAGGGCATTGCTGCAGGTGGCTCTGGCTGTTGTCTCAGTCAGCAATGATCGAGTTGTAAGAAACAGAACACCCCTTCCCCTGCTCCCCACCAAACTATCTCCAATAGCTCCAAAAAACAGAGAAGACTTTGTGTTTTTTGTGTGTGTTTTTGTTTGTTTGTTTGTTTTTTTGGGACAGGATCTCCCTTTGTCACCCAGGCTGGAGTGCAGTGGTATAATCATGGCTTACCGCAGCCTGGACCTCCTGGGCTCAAGTGATCCCCCTGCCTCGACCTCCCAAGTGGCTGGGACCACAGGCATGCACCACCATGCCAGGCTAATTTTTAAAAGTTTTTTTGTAGAGATGGGGTTAAGACCTATGTTGCCCAGGCTGGTCTCAAACTCCTAGGCTCAAGTAGTCCCCCTACCTCAGCCTCCCAAAGTGTTGGGATTATAGGCATGAGCCACCGTGCCCAGCCTGGAGAGGACTGTTGATGAGAAATTAGTTAATGGGTGCAATGTACCTTATTCAGGTGATGGGTGCCATAAAAGCCCTGACTTGACCGCTGTGCAATCTATGCAGGTAACCAAAAAAAAGAGGATTTTATTGGAAAGAAACCACCCAAAGACAAAGGTGTACTTGGGCCTCATGAGGAGCTAGAATCTATAATCCTAAAGCAATCTAGAATAAATTTCTAGGTTTCTTTGTCCTTGCTTTCTTTGTTTCTCCCTGCTCTGGTAAACATGACTTTGTTAGCTCCTTGCAGTTTGTATCTGGCAAATTCTCTGCATTTCAAATCATAGTCATGGGAAAGACAATCTGGTTGGTTCAGCTTGGGGCAGGTGTTTATTCCTGGCCCAATCAGCTATCAATTGGCTACTACTAACTCACTAGGAACCTTTTAAAAGGGGTTCCTATAGGGAGGGAATAATTGGTGTTCATGCCAGGTGAGAGGCGCCATCTTGGAAGGAGACTAACTGGATTGAAGCAGGACATAATTATAGCTTAGTGGTACAAACATGGCGTCATTGCCTCCCAGGAGAGGAAACTGGTGAGAGCTTGGCAGGTGTTAGGGCTTTAGCCAACTAAAGCCATCCAAGGATCTTGAGTGCAGGAAATGAATCAGAAATGCAACCCAGGCAAATAGAGCTGGGGCAGGTAGGAATAGACACAGCCTTGTGCTCTCTGTTTTCTCAATGGTGGCCTTTGCATATTCCTTCAATAATCAAAGATCTGTGGAATTCCAAGGAAGAATAGAGGTAGTTCTAGCCTTTGAAAACTTTGGCCTCTACGTGGAGGGACAAGGCTTAGAAAGCTGAAAAAAAAAAAAAAAGCTAGAGGAGCATCAACTGTGATTACAATCTGACAGTGATTGCAAGTCTATAAAATACAGAGGAAAGAAAAGTTATGTGTGAACACATGTCATTAAGTGCACACTTACTTGGGTAAGGCTTTTTGAGTTTGCATGGACTTGGCATACGTCATCTGATGTATCTTGGCAACACCCCTATGAAGAATAAGCTGTCATTACCCCCTTTTGGGAAGGTGGAGACTCTAAGTAACTGACCCAAGGTCTCAGAGCAAGTATCCAGTATAACTGCAACTAGAACCCAGGACTAGCTGATACCAGAACCAGGGCTCTTAACCACAGCACTACACAGCCTCTCTGGAGAGAAACAGATGGTTCTGAGCAGTAAAGGGATCAGCTTACAGACAGGATGAATCCACAGACCAGCTTGGAAAATCATTAAAGATCATTAAATAGACAAAGTCTTGCAGCAACTCCCCTTGGAGCATGGTACATAGAGCTGCACACGTGGTCGGTTTTCTCTGTTCATGGTATCTGATTAAAAGTGGCAGGTGTCCCCCTGGCAGTCACACAGGCATCATGTTACACTCCATTTTCAGCTGTCTTAGGGGAAGATTGTCTCTTTGAATTCCCTTGCTTCCTCTGGAGACCTCCAGGTGAATTCTGCACCTCCCACCCAGTCATCATTTTAAATCAGACTATCCTCATACTCATGTTCCAAATTTGGGAAATTCTAGCCAACCATTTTGCATAATGTAGTGACAGACAGACATTTGGTTTTATTTATTTACTGATTATGAGAGGTTAAGGAGAAGGGGAATTTTAAATTACCTGAAGGCACTTGAAACTTAGAGGGCAGTGATAATCATGTAATGAAGAATCACAACAACAATGACAATTTTGAAGAAGCCCTTTAAAGTCAAGCAGACTGGCCAGTTTGAAGAGAAAGATGGTGAGTTTGCCTTTCCGAGCTTTTAATTGGAGTTGACTGTGGAACACCCACGTAGAAACGTCCTGTAGCCAGCTGGAGCTGACTGGAGCTCAGGAGACAGGGAGAGCATAGAAATATAAGTCAAGACTCATCAGCCCAGAGAGATGAGAGTTGAAATTCTGAGCTGTGACAAGTTCTTCTTGAAAAATTGAGTAAGTAGGAGAGAGCCAATCTGGACTTCAAGTCGATATGCAAGAAATACTTCTTTTGATTGTCATATATTAGAGTCCAACAAATAAGCCCTAATCAAAAAACACTAAGTGTGGTGATAAGGAAGATTTTGCAATAATTTCATAGGAGGAATGGGGAACAAAAGTAAATTTAAGGGTGCTGTGGAGGGGAATAATATGTAAGAATTGGAGGCAGTACATGAGGTCCATTTAGTTAGCTGAAGCCCCCATAGTTCGCTCTTTATGCCTCTCATGCACTTTCTTTTATCACATTCTATTTATTTATTTATTTATTTATTTATTTACTTTTACTTGAAACACGGTCTCACTCTGTCACCCAGGCTGGAGTGCAGTGGTGCAATCACTGCTCACTGCAGCCTTGACCTCCCAGGCACAAGCCGCCCTCTCACCTGAGCCTCCTGAGTAGCTGAGACTACAGGTGTGCGCCACCTTGCCTGGCTAATTTTTTTATTTTTTGTAGAGCCAGGGTCTTGCCGTGTTGCCCAGGCTGGTCTGGAACTTCTGGGCTCAAAAGTGGTCCTCCCACCTCAGCCTCTCAAACTGCTGGGATTACAGGCATGAGCCCCTGTGCCCGGCCACATTCTATTTTAGATTAGCATTTGAATTAGTTGTCTATTTGTTTTAACCAAGATTCTGAATTCCCCTGAGGGCAAGCCTGAACCTTATTCATCATTTTCATCCTTTTAATGCCTGCCTAAAGCCATGACTTGCAAAAATAAGCGCTGGATGAAAGTTCTAAAACTCACTTCTCTGCTCCAGATTGGCTCTGGAGTGCTTCTGACAATGTTTTCCAGATTTTGATGTTGCTTACTGTGGAGTGGGAGATGAACCTGGTGGTACATGAACACATTGCATTTATTTTTAAAATAAGTAATTTAAAGGATTGATGTACCAGAGCCAGACTGGATATTGCATAAAGATGATGGACTCCAGATATGCACTTCTTTTCTGCAGAGAGGTTGAATTTCCATTTATGGCTTTGGTATGAAATTTAAAATTTTTAAAATAATTGTGTTTCAGTTTTTTTTAAGTGAGTTAATAAAAATACTTTTAAAATAAGTCAATTTTAGTAGAAAAGGCAGACAAACTTGGTAAAGATTTTTTTTTTCTTTTCTTTCTTTCTTTTTTTTCTTTCTTTCTTTTTTTTTTTTTCTTTGAGACAGAGTCTCACTCTTGCCCAAGCTGGAGTGCAATGGCACGATCTGGGCTCACAGCAACCTCCACATCCTCAGATCAAGCCATTCTTGTGCCTCAGCCTTCCAAATAGCTGAGATTGGAGGTGTGTGTCACCATACCCGGCTAATTTTTGTATTTTCAGTAGAGACAGGGTTTCACCATGTTGGCCAGGCTGGTCTCAAGCTCTTGGCCTTAAGTGATCCACCCACCTCGACCTCCCAAAGTGCTTACAGGTGGGAGCCACCACACCCAGCCCAGATATGCACTTCTTTTCTACAGAGAGGATGAATTTCCATTTATGACTTTGGTATGAAGTTTAAAATTTTTAAAATAATTGTGTTTAAGTTTTTTAAACTGAGTTAATGAAAATTTTTTTAAAAATAAGTCAATTTTAGTAGAGGAGGGGGAGAAACTTGGTAAAGATCTTAAAGCCCGTTGGGAGATGAGTCACGTTTGGGTGGATGGTCTTAGGCAGTGTGTCATAATCTGGTCTTACCCGACCTTTCCCCCTTTTTCTCTTATATGACTCCATGAATTTTACTCTCCCTCTCCAGCAATAAGAGCCATCAAATCAGGAGCCTAAAGTGCTTAGTTGTATTTTCCACAATATACGTTAAAACAAATACAAAGCCATAAAGGTGAAACCATCATACATCCGTGGACTACTCAAAATGATCTCCTACCCATTTTGGGAAACACGGCCATTTGGAAATTTATCTGGCCCCTGTCCCTTGCCTGGGAATCCTTAACATCTGGCACTGTGGATTATCCACAGAAACATCTCTGGCAATAGAATTGCTCCTGGCATAGAGTGGGCATCATTAAGTGTTTGTTCAGAAATAAAAGGACAGTGAGATGCCAACCATAACATTTAATAGCTTAGGCGCTGGTGTGTCGAAGCCACATGCTCAGTACAGTTAAAAGATGATAGATCTTAGGGTTTCCCTGCATATGGTTAGTGGTAGAAATATACCACAAAACACGGCCTTACCCACAGTGGAGCGATGCCCCAATGTGGGGATTCTGACTAATGAGTTTGGGGGGCAAGCCGAGTTCTTCCGAGCAGAAAGCAAGCGAGTGAAATCTCTCTCTCACTTACTTCTCTCTCTGCGGCCGATGCCATCTGCTAGCTTTAAAAATAATTTTTAAAAGCAAGTGTTTTGGTTCTCTTCAACGTGCAGCAAAGACAGATGCTATTTTTAGGCTTGTTTTCTATTAAAAAAAAAAAAAGAAGAAGAAAAAACCAAAGAACCAGGGGCTGGGTGTCGGCTGTTCTGGCTTACTGTCTGCATTTTACCATCAACTTATATGTGACCTTTTGGCAAATCTCCTATACCTTGGACCCTGAGAACATAAGTGATCATTTCACCTCCTTTTCTCATTAGACATGTTGAGAAGGTGAAGCAGTATTGGTCTGAGAAATAAAAACCATTCATTTTCTAAAAATTAGTCAGTCTGGGCAATATGGCAAAACCCTGTCTCTATGAAAACTACAAAAATTAGCCAGGTGTGGTTGTGTGCACCTGTAGTCCCAGCAACTGGGGAGGCTGAGGCAGGAGGATCACTTGAGCCTGGGAGGTTGAGGCTGCAGCAAGCAGAGATCGTGCCATTGTACTCCAGACTGAGCGACAGAGTGAGACCCTGTCTCAAAAAAACAAACAACAACAACAAAAAATTGGTTAACTTGTGCTCTCCTGTAACCTGCCAGCTTCTGTCTTGATGTACCACTAGATCTCCATGTGCCTTCTCTCCCCTCCTGGACTGGAAGCTCTTTGAGGGGAGGACACATCCACACATCCGTACAATGTCTAGCTCAGAGCCTTTCATACAAGATGTACCCACTGGAGGCAGCCTCATGAGGGGTTGAGAGTGTAGAGTCTGGAACAAATGCCTAAGGTTCAGATCCTGGCTTTGCAGCAACTTATCAGCTGAGAGACCACTGGCAAGTTACTTACCCTTTCTTTTTTTTTTTTTTTTTTTTTTTTTTTATTGAGACGGAGTCTCGCTCTGTCGCCCAGGCTGGAGTGCAGTGGCCGGATCTCAGCTCACTGCAAGCTCCGCCTCCCGGGTTCCCGCCATTCTCCTGCCTCAGCCTCCCGAGTAGCTGGGACTACAGGCGCCCACCACCTTGCCCGGCTAGTTTTTTGTATTTTTTTAGTAGAGACGGGGTTTCACCAGGTTAGCCAGGATGGTCTCGATCTCCTGACCTCGTGATCCGCCCGTCTCGGCCTCCCAAAGTGCTGGGATTACAGGCTTGAGCCACCGCGCCCGGCCTACTTACCCTTTCTGAGCTTCAACTTTCTCCTCTTTAGAAGGGAGAGAATGATTATACTTGTCACATTGAGTTTTGTAGAGGGACAAGTGAGACAAAATATGTAAAGCATTCAGCTCATCACGTGGTAAATACCCAAGAGAGCTTAATTTCGTTATTGTTGTTGTAGTTATTAGGCACTCCCACGTTTGATAAATGCACATATGACGTTACATATAAGATAAAGTTCTATGTGCTGTAAGGAAGATTTTTTTTAAATGGTGAATTAAATGTTTGTTATATGGCCAGCATCATGTTAGACACTCTACACATGTGTTGTTGTTTAACGCTCTGTGGGCAAGTCAAAAATGTCCCGTCTACAGGAGAAGAGAAAGCCCAATATTAGGTTAAATAACTGCTCAGTGTTGCAGTTAGTAAGTAGTGCAACAAGACTTCAAATACTGTGTTGACTTAAAAGGTGAAATCTTTGCTTCACTTTCCCACCACCTCTTCTTCTGGTTTTATAGCCCCTCACAATAGCTTTGCAACTTTAGACAGCAAGTCACCTTCTACATTGTGACTCAGCCATGGCAACATATAAATATAACCAAAACATATATTCCACAAAAAGTACTTAGTGGTGTTCTGTGCAGCATGCACTGATAATTTCCATTTCATTGTTTTTCTTTCTTCTTTTTTCTTTCTTTTTTTTTTTTGAGATAGAGTTTCACTCTGTTGCCCTGGCTGGGGTGCAGTGGCACCACCATAGCTCATGGCTCACTATAGCCTTGAACTCCTGGGCTCAAGCGATCCTCTTGCCTCAGCCTCATGAGTAGCTGGGACTACAGGTGCTCACCACTATACCCAGCTAATCTTTTATTTTGGGGGGGGGTAGAGGCAGAGTCTTGCTATGTTCCCCAGGCTGTTCTCAAACTCCTAGCCTCAAGTGATCCTCCTGTCTTGGTCCCACCAAAGTTCTGGGATTGCAGGAGCGAGCCACCATGCCTGACCTCTTTTTTTCTGTTCTTTTGTTGTTGTTGTTTAAGTTGATCATGACCCACCAAATTGATTTAATGATCAGTTAAAGGGAGATACAACTTGAGTTTGGAAAACACTGGTCTGGTGTCAATACTCAGGCAGTGCTGCCAGGACATCTCATTTTCATCACATTTAGCTTGCAGCCCTATGTATGTTTCGTTCCAGCCCCTCAGTCAGTCTGTTAGAGATTATCGAATATGTTATCCTCATTTTATAAGTGAAGATATCAAGGCTCGGGGATATAAAATGGTCTTCCCAAGCCTCCCCAGTAGTCAGAAAACGTGGAGTCCGTGCTTTCATTCCACTCTTCTGACTGTATGAATGGTGCTTTGGAGACCCAGTAACTCCTGCTGCCTCGAGGATCACCCATTTTTCACTTAATTAATGTGTACTGATGGCTCGCTTTGGCCAGGCATGGTGCTGGGCTATTGGTACATAGTGGTAAACAATTTTTACACGGTTCCGGATTTGTGTGAACGTTCAGTCACATTTGACATTAGTCCATTTCTTTCAGAGTGAGACCCTGAACCTTTGTATTAGCCTACATGACCTTACATGATGAGTCCCTCAGCACCACTCTGGGCTCATCTCCTACCCTGTCCCCCTTCTTCTTTCTTCTCCAAGCACATGAGGTGTACTCTAGCCTCAGGGCCTTTGCACAGCCTGTTTCTCCACCTGGTAAACTCTCACTCTAGATAACCTGCATAGCTGCTTTCGTCATCTCCTTCAAGTCTTTGCTGAAGGATCGCCTTCTAAATAAGATTATCCTGAATACTTTATTGAAATTGGAACTCCTTTCTCCCATCTCATCAAGCTGGTACTCCCAATCCTCCATACTTTGCTCTGCTTTTTCCCCATGGCACTTTTTAATCTTTTAATCTTCTATTTTTATTTTTATTTATTTATTTAATTTTTTGAGACAGAGTCTCACTCTGTTGCCCAGTCTGGAGTGCAGTGGTGTGATCTTGGCTCACTGCGACCTCCACCTCCCAGGTTCAAGCAACTCTGCTGCATCAGCCTCTCTAGTAGCTGGGACTAAAGGCACGCACCATCATGCCCAGCTAATTTTTTTTTTTATATTTTAGCAGAGACAGGGTTTCACTATGTTAGCCAGGTTGGTCTTGAGCCCCTGACCTCAGGTGATCTGCCCACCTCAGTCTCCCAAAGTGCTAGGATTACAGGCGCGAGCCACTGTGCCCGGCTATCTTTTAACATTCTCTATAATTTATTTATAATGTTTAGCATTTATTGTCTTTATCTGTGTCTACCTGCTGGAATGAAAGATAAAGGCCAGGAATTTTTGTTGGTTTTGTTCACTGCTCTATCCTCAGCACCCATCTATAACCTGGTACCTAGTAGGACTCTATACATTTTTTTTTACTTGAATAGATAGATGAAATAAATAACCATTAAGTTCAAAATATAATTAACAAATTATGATGTGGTCAGAGATTTAAAAAAGCAAAGCAAAGAAAAAAGCCCACAGGGTTTCATGAAAGAGTATAACAGCAGACCGAATTTAGATTGGGTAGGTTAGAGGAAGTGACTTTTTTAGGCTGAGAACATAAGATGGACTTCAGTTCCCAAATTCGTTAGCGCAGACTCTGCCATTGCAAGCCAAAGGAATGTAGCGTAAAGGAGAGATTTCACCCAAGCAGAAGTCTCTAAGAAGAGACAAAGTGATTCATTCATTTAGCAAACACCCTCTGATGGAAGGAGAGACACAAGTCACATATTGGTGTTGCCCAAGGACCAAAACACACATCTGTCTTATTTAATCCCAGCAACATCACTGAGGTTCTACTCTTATCTCCTCTTGACAGATGAGGAAACCCAGGTGTTGAATAACTTCTCCAGATACATCCAGCTATTAAGAGACAGGGCTAGATTTCCAAAGGAAGTGTCTTTGGCACCAAAGCTTGTGCCCTTTCACTCTCTGGGCACCTACTATGTGCTAGTTGTGCTATCAGGAACAGGGCTTACACAGCCAAGAAGGGCATAGCCCCTGACTTGAAGAAGTTCACAATATCCCTTGAAAGACATGCTGAAAACTTCCCTGATTAGGACACAGATTTTTTTCTGGCCCCATTTCTTTTACTTCTGGACATGCCTTCCTAGGTTACTGTTTTTCAAACCTTGATAATTCATCTTTTTGTTTTTGATAGCTACTGTGTTATCTTTTGGTGAGGACCTCAAAATTCAATGGCTTAAAACAACAATAAGCATTCATGATCTCAGTTGCTGTGGGGCAGGAATTTGGGAATGCTTTACCTAGTTGATCTGGCTCTGGGTCTCAAAGGATTGAATCAGATTGCCAGCTGGAATTCTATTCATCTGAAGGCTTGTCTTGGGTGAAGGATCTGTTTCCAAGGTGATTCTCTCACAGGACTGGAGTCGGTGCTGGCTGTTGGCAGGAGGCCTCAGTTCTTTGCCAAATGTACCTTTCTATAGTACTGCTTGAGCATCCTCATGGCATGGCGGCAGGCTTCCCAAAAAGCAAGTGATCTGAGAGAGCAGGGTGGAAGCTGTAGGTCTTTTATGTGCTACTCCTGGAAGTCATACATTGTCATTTTTGCAATATCCAATGGGTTACACAGGTCAGTCCTATTCGTTATGGGAAGGTACTACACAAGTACATAAATACCAAGAGTTTGAAAAATCATTGGGGCGGTGGGGGGGCATCATAAAGGCTGGCTACTACAGCTACCGATCATCTGTAACATTATTTACTTAATATTTTCCACTTTTTGTTAAAATCAGCCTTATCCTAAACAATAATATCAGTTAAGTCACAATATTAATATGCTATATTATATGCATAAATATGCTAAAATATAATAATTATTATATTTTCCAGCAAAAAATATAAACTTGTAATTATTATTATTATTATTTTTGAGATGGAGTCTCACTCTCACCCAGGCTGGAGTGCAGTGTCATGATCTTGGCTCACTGCAATATCCCCCTCCCAGGTTCAAGCGAGTCTCCTGCCTCAGCCTCCTGAGTAGCTGAGATTACAGGCACCTGCCACCATGACTTGCTAATTTTTGGTTTTTTTTTCCTTTTGTTGTTTTTCAGTAGAGATGGAATTTTGCCATTTTGGCCAGGCTGGTCTTGAACTCCTGACCTCAGGTGATCTGCCCACCTCAGTCTCCCAAAGTGCAGAGATTACAGGTGTAATCTGTAGGCATGAGCCACCATGCCTAGCCAACATTGTAATTGTTAATGAAAAAAATTATCTGTGTATCACCTATGCTCGCTTGCATAGTTCCAGTAACAAAAACGTTACCCTTGAGGAAACAGCAAGCCCGGCAAACAGGGATCTGTCAGAGAGTCCTGGAAGTTTTCATCATAAATTCCAGCTCTTACCTCACTGTCCATTTGGAGCCCCAGAAGCTACAGGATGCTAATGTTACTGTTTGCTGTCCTCTTCCAGGACCGCCTGTACTTTGTGATGGAGTATGTCAACGGGGGCGACCTCATGTATCACATCCAGCAAGTTGGCCGGTTCAAGGAGCCCCATGCTGTGTAAGTGAGAACTAGTGCTGTGCTTTCTCTTTGGGATAAATGGGTAGGTTAGTGGTTCCTTTGGGTGTTTTTTGTTTGTTTGTTTTTGCCAAAGAGGGATTTTTAAACACCTCGGGCATCTTTTTGAAAAAATATTTAGCCAGGGAAGAAAGGTGTTCTGCTTAATATGAGATGCTTCTTTTTTTTTTCTGACACCAGCTAAGAACCTGAAGCTCAGCCAGACACCATGGCTCATATCTGTAATCTCTGTTTTGGGAGGCTGAGATTGGAGGATCGCTTGAGCTCAGGAGTTAAAGGCCAGCCTGGGCACCATGACTAGATATCATCTCTATAAAAAATAAAAAACTTAGCTGGGAATGGTGGCGCACACTGTAGTCTCTTCTGAAAAATAAAACAAAACTCAAAGCTCTAAAACCACAGCTATTTCTTTATTTCTAATTCATGTCCCTGACTGCTTAGAAAGGCCCTGTATCTTCCCTGGGGATTATCACTGTAGATTTTGTGTGTCCATTTGCTAATATTTATTGAGAACTTACTATGAGCCAGGCCCTAAGTGCTTAACAAACATCATCTCAACCCTGAGAATAACTCTGGGAGGGAGATGCTACCACCTCTGCTTTACAAACAAGACAATGGAGATGCAAGGTTTTGAAA
Organism: Colobus angolensis palliatus; assembly: GCF_000951035.1. Classification (NCBI taxonomy): domain Eukaryota; kingdom Metazoa; phylum Chordata; class Mammalia; order Primates; family Cercopithecidae; genus Colobus; species Colobus angolensis. The sequence goes on from NW_012118088.1 coordinate 461,481, forward strand.
GCTTGCTCATATTCATGGAGCTAGTAAGAAGCAGTTCCTGAATTCTGACCCCAGTGTTTCTTTGCACGTGTTCTTTATCTTATACCACTCTCCCTCTTAGATGCCTTCACTCCACGGGGGTGAAGGATCAAGGTGCTCAGTGGCAATGGTCTGTGGTTCCTGGGATGGGGAGACTGATTCTTGGTTGTTGGAAATGTGTTTCCTCTGCTGAGTCAACTCCATCCCCTTCAGTTTAAAAGGCAGCTACAGTCTCTTCTTTTCAGAACACAAATCTCATCATGTCACTCCCCTGCTTAGGAACATTGCAAGTTGTAGGAATCAGCAATGCAATGATAACCTCTCCTGGGGAGTTTGCTAGGATCTTATTGCCTCTCCATAGAGCCCCCAGAGCTCATCTAGAACCCCACCCTGTCATACCAGAGGCTCGGTGGCTCCCACCCAGTTCAGCTTGCCCCCTCTCCTCCCACCTGGCCAGGTTGTGAGCACTGTGTTCTGATAGGATTTGCATTATTCTTGTGCTTCCAAATCTAGCCATTCATATCTCCTGGCATGACTCTAATAGGATTAGCTTTGCTTTTACTTCTAACATCTAATTGACCATAGGCTTTAATTCTGTTGTCACACAAGACATGTCAAGACACTTTGCATAGTTCCCCAAAGCCCTGCCCAACATTTGTGGCATAACTGGGCTTCCCAGTTCTCTCGAAACCTCTTTCTTTATGGGTTGACCTTCAATAAGAGGTTACACTTTAGACAGATGTTGTTTCTGATTCCAGCTGTGCCATTCGTTCGCTATGTAACTTGCCCAAGTTAATCTCTCTAACCCTCAGTTTCCTCATTTGAGGAATGCGAAGATAATAGCAGGACCTACCTTACAGCATTATTATTGGGATTAAATCAGGTAATGCCTAAAACGGTGCTAGGCAGATGGTAAACCTTCAACAGATGTTAGCTGCTATTGTCAAGATAATTTTAACTTGCTATACAGTCTGAAACTATAATTCTCTCTCTTTTTGTGGGGGTTGGGGGACAGGGTCTCACTCTGTTGCTCAGACTGGAGTGCAGTGACCCTGATTATAGCTCTCTGCAGCCTTGATCTCCTGGGCTCAAGCAATCCTCTTGCCTCAGCCTTCCAAGTAGCTGGGATCACAGGCATGTGCCACCACTCCCAGTTATTTTTTTTTTCTTTTATTTTTAGTAGAGAGAAGGCCTCACTATGTTGCCCAGCTAGTGAAACCGTAATTCTCCATCCAGCTCATCATATCCCATGGCCCCCTCTCCACTATACAATTGCTGAACTTCTGCCTACACCCAATTTGTCCTTAAGGCAACCCCATCACCTTCTAAACCACCCTGTGAATCCATCCGTACTCTCAGCATTTTATGAGCTATTTAGCTGACCATCCATGGGTTCTTTAATGCCCTGCACCTAGTTCAATATTGTATTGAATTCTGAGCATTGCCAAGTATATGGTGTCCTTGAGTTTCTCCATTGCTTTTTTTTTTTCTTTTGTTTAATTTCAGATTTTACGCTGCAGAAATTGCCATCGGTCTGTTCTTCTTACAGAGTAAGGGCATCATTTACCGGTAAGTGAACACTGCTGTACTTTCCATCTCTTCATCTCCCTCAGCTCCTCCCTGCCCTGCCTCTTTCTTCAGCTGCTTTTAAAATTAGAATCTGTGGTGGGGGAGGAATCCTCCAGAACTAACTTGGGCATGTGTTCTGCCAGGCAGCATCGCCCACTGCCCTGGCAAAGTTTGGACAGCTCTATATGGTGGTAGAAAATCTCGACGGACTGTGTCACCAATGATGGTTCAGAGCCTCAAACAGGAGACCATTTGCTCTAAGAGGAGACACAGAGAGGACCCCAGTATTTCTTTCTCTTGCTTGTGGACCCTACATTTGAGGAGCAGGCAAAGAATTTTGGCTGGCAGAATGTGATGGATCACATTACTGTGAAACTTTATTTATTTATTTATTTATTTCTGCTATGTAACTACCACTTGGAAATGGATCTCTGAGTGGCTGCTCTGAAAGACAGGATTAAGTTCAGGACTTGGCATGTGCTGGTTTTGGGAGGAGCAAATGGATGATCATAGCTGCATGAGTCATATCGTTTTATATTTCATGCAAGGCAGATGACTGCACCCGAGGCTGCTATTTGTCAGCGAGTCCAGGGCGTACAATTCTCCTTGTACTACGTCGATGCAAATGGCATAGCCAGTGCAGGCTTGGGCTGGTTTGTTATGCAAGAGAGGCTGCAAGGCATGAGGCTTCCAAACAGCGCTTGGCATGGGTGGGGGTCTATTTCAAAGATTATGAAGAACCACAAAAGTCTATTCCATTCATGCGTTTGACACATATTTATCAAATCCTACTATATTCTAGGCACTCTTCTGGGTGGTGGGCATACAGAAGTGAATAAAACAGATGAAACCCCTTGCCCCTGTGGAGTTTATCTTTTCGTGGTGGGAGACAGATAAGTGAATCATAAAAACATATATGGTCTGCCAAGTAGTGATAAGTACTATGGAGATAAATCAAGCAGGGGAGGGTGCTGGTGTACCCTGGGTGTTGGAGGATTCCCTCTCATTCTGTAGAGAGCATAGTGATGAGAGCCTGGAGAGTTAGGGGTGACTTGGGAGTCCTGGGCCTTTTGCTTTAACTGCAGGATATGGGATTAAAAGGCATGAGGGGGCTGGGCACAGTAGCTACCACCTGTAATCCCAACGCTTTGCGATGCTGAGGCAGGAGGAATGCTTCAAGCTAGGAGCTTCAGACTAGCCTAGGCAACACAGTGAGGCCCCCATCTCTAAAAATAAAATACAATTAGCCAGGTGTGGTGGTGCATACCTATAGACCTAGCTACTTAGGAGACTGAGGTGGGATGATCAATTGAGCCCAGGAGTTCAAGGATGCAGTGAGCTATGATCATACTACTGCATTCCAGCCTGGGTGACAGAGCGAGACCCTGTCTCAAAAAAAAAAAAAAAAGCATGATAAGTTTAGGCCTAGTAAGTACAAGGCAGATAGTGGAGGCAAGGCTATGGGGTGCTGGCAGGATGGAGGGATGGGAAGTGGGGGCCTTGTCAGAAGCTTTCAGAGTCCTGGGACTTTTAGTCACACCTTGGAGTGCTGATATGAAATCTACAGGGGGAAGGATGATCTTATTCTGAGTGCACAAAGTCCCCACCATTCCTACTTTCTCCTAATGATGGAGGGAAGAAGGTCAAGAAAAGGAGTGGTTTTACGTGGGTGATCCTTGTGAAAGTGTAAAAATAGAGAGAAGAAGATGAATTTAGAAGCTGAGGCAGGAGGATCACTTGAGCCCAGGAGTTCGAAACTGCAGTAAGCTATGATTGTGCCACTGCACTCCAGCCTGGGCAACAGAGCAAGACCCTGTCTCTAAAAAAAGAAGAATTTAAATTTTAAATAGTATGATCATTCTGTCCATGCCCATGTTTGCCCTCAATGAACACATTCGCTCTGTGTGCATGAAATGGCACGTGGAAATCATCTAATTCCCTTAGTTTCTCTTTTGACTTTCATAGTGACAGTATCATTTTGTGCTGAATATAATTCTGGTGTTGAAAGGTACACATGAAGCTGGGGGCAGTGGCTCACGCCTGTAAACCCAGCACGTAGAGAGGCTGAGGCAGGCGGATTGCCTGAGGTCGGGAGTTGGTGACCAGCCTGGCCAACATGGTGAAACCCCATCTCTACTAAAAAAAATACGAACATTAGCTGGGTGTGGTTGCACATGCCTGTAATCCCAGCTACTTGGGAGGCTGAGGCAGGAGAATCGCTTGAACCCAGGAGACAGAAGTTGTGGTGAGCCAAGATTGCCCTGTTGCACTCCAGCCTGGGCAACAAGAATGAAACTCCATCTCAAAAAAAAAAAAAAAAAAAAAAGGTGCATATGATCTCTTCCATATGATGTGATCCCTAAATTCAAGCCAATGACTTCAGCTCGTGCTTAACCACAGAGACAGGGATCATGGGTGATTTTTCACTCTACGTGATTTTCAACTTGGGTGCTGACATTAGGACCTAACTCCTATGTGGGATGTGCCTCTACTAAAATAGAACCAACTGGGTTCTTGAGAAGATTAAACATGGAACTACAAGTTTATTGGAAGAAAATCCAGTCCCAGTGTAGGAAACAGGAAAGGAAATAATTAGAGTTCTAGTCAATTGAGTTGTGATTCAGGGCTAGTTTCCAATCAATCAGGAAGCCACATTGGGATCTGGGATCCATGAATCCAGATCCAGGTGGTAAAATTCAAAGATTAGCATTTCAGGTGCTAATATGATACCTATTCCAAAGCCCCTTTTCCTAAACTAACTACATACTCTCCCTTTAATCTTCCACTATTAATATGGTCTTTAAAGGGATATTTATCAATCTTTTAGGCCAGTCTTCATCTGAACCCTTCTTTTGCATATGTGTAAGAACACAGTCAGTCTCCTACTATAGATAATGAAAATGACAGATACTCATTTCACAGCCCCCCTGTAGCCAGGGCAGGCACACAACCCAAGCACTGACATTTGGTCACACTTACTCAAGACCTTGAATCAGAAACTAGTGGCCAAGGAAGCAGAAAGCACAGAATCAAGAGAGGCCATAGTAATTTATCAGCAGTTACTTTCCAGAGGCAAGAGAAGAGTGTCTTAACAGCAATAGGCAGAGTCCAGCTTAGGGCTTCGTGGAATAAGGGGTGATGTTTGTGTCCCATGGCAACTTGGGTGGTGGTGTCATTGGACAAGCTCTGAGTTGCAGTTAGGCATTGTTTTGGGCTGTATAGACTCTTAGTCTGGTTCTTCAATCTCCTCAAAGATTCCATGAGCTCCCCAATATCCTTTGATGAATTCCTTTTCAGGTAAAAGTCATCACAGTTGGTTTTTGTTGCTCACCCTCCAGAACACTTCTTGGAAATAGATTTCTTGAAATTGATAGTCAAATAGAAATGGTAAAAAATAAATTACTTGACAAAAGATGTATGGTTTTGTCATTTCATAGAGATTGCCTTCATAGTGGTAAAGTCTTTTAAGATGTTACAAATCACTACCTCCTTCATCTAAATCTCTACTTAATTGACCAGTTCTTAAGTAAAGAGGATGACAGATTATGTTAGACTTCCCATCTTTAAGGAACTGGAGATGTTGTGTTGGGGGGCGAGGAGGGAAAAAGATTCTTCCTATCAAACTTAGTTTCTGATTTACCAACCACTATATCTGGAATGTGTGTTGGTTTTGCCCTTGATGGTTTTCTGAAAAATGAAAATAATTTCTCCATCCATCATTTGAAGCAGACATGAGGATTTATTACATAGAACAAAAGATTAGGGTGTGATATCAAAACACTGCTATGTGACGGTGAAGATGACAGAGGTGCCCTCCAGCCTCAGGACTGCCTGGCTCTTGGCATCTGAAACTTCTTTTCTATAATAGATGAAGATTTTATCACTTCCCCAGTCTACCCAGCTGCCTGCTTCTGGGCATGTGGTCCAGCTGAAGGGATGTCATTTGTCACTATTAGAGAAATCACATATATCACATATAGACCTACCTAGTAAGTTTAGGAAAAGCAAATTGCTGCAAAGCCTGGGTTTTCTGAGTTCCAAACTTTCACTCAAATCATGGTGGCTTGTAGATGAGCATGAAGGCTGGATACGAGCAGCACCACGGACAGCGCCAAAGGCTTGGCGTGTTGGGATTGGCAAACATCAGTGGGCGAGTACAAGTGGACCTCCCCCTCCGTTTGAATAAGGAGAACCCACAGACACAGATAAGAGATGCCAGGATATAGTTTACAGATTGTATTCTTTTAGTCGGAAATGATGACAGCAACTCAATTCAAAGTAACTTAGGTTAAAAGAGGCATTTATTGGCTGACATAGCTTAAAAATCCAGGCGCAGATCTGACTTTAGGCCTGGATACATGCAGAGGCTCAAGTGCACCTTATAAGGGCACACTTTATCATCCTCCCTTTAGGTTCTACTTTCTCTGTATTAGATTGCTTCTCTTCATCTGGTGACCCCTGGAATTTCTAGACTTCCATAATACCACTTGAACAACCCCAATGTAAAATGCACTTATCCCTTTCCTGAGTGTGCCAGCCAAAGTGCCGGCACTAATACTTAACAGCTTTGATTGGCTCAGGTTGGATCACATGCCCGTTCCTGAATCAATCACTGTGACCAGAAGAATGGAATATTTCTATTGGCCAGGACAGGCCCACATGACCATTCCTGGAGCCATGTTACATGGAAGCCATGTTACACCCATGGAAGAACTGGATGAGGGTGTTTCTTCTAAGGAATATTAGAATGCTGTCATCACAAAATACTAGAATAGGCAGAACCACAGATGCCCACTGTCCAGTAAAGATGACCGAAGGGAAACATCTGAATTAAGCAATAGATCCCCCTACCTCTCAGGAAGTCGGAGTTCCCCATCTTCTATTAGGACTGGGACCATCTGATCCATCACTCAGCCTTGCTCACTGGTGCTGAAATATAAAGCATTGACATTGGAGTAGGTGTTTAGGGAGGAGGAAAGTCTGTTGATATTGGATCCATCTTGTGTGCTAAAGACCTACAAGTGTTCCCCAAAATATCAAGCTCTTCTCATCAACACAGATGAAAATAAAAGAGAATACAGCACGTATCCTTTAGGTTAGAGCTCAAATGTCACCACCTTAGAGAGGTCCTTTCTGACTGACACCCTGCTTAAAGTGACTTCCTCTAATCACTATCTTATGTCCTCTTTATTTTCATCATACCACTTATCAGAATCTATAATAATCATGCTTATAGAGTAATTGTTATCTTTTTCCCAGCACTGAAATTTTATCTGGAGAACAGGAGGCTTATCTTGTTTACAGCTACATACTACATCCAGGCATATTGCCTGTCACATAGTAATTGTGCAACAATGTTTTTTGTTGTTTTTGAGATGGAGTCTCGCTCTGTCACCCAGGCTGGAGTGCAGTGGCGCTATCTTGGCTCACTGCAACCTATGCCTCCCGGGTTCAAGCTATTCTCCTGCCTCAGCCTCCCAGGTAGCTGGGACTACAGGCACCCGCCACCACGTCCAGATAATTTTTTATTTTTAGTAGAGATGGGGTTTCACCATATTGGTCAGGCTGGTCTTGAACTCCTGACCTTGTGATCCAACTGCCTTGACCTCCCAAAGTGCTGGAATTGCAAGTGTGAGCCAACATGCCCGGCCAAATAGTTTTTGATTCAAAGAATCAGTGGAAACTCCTGGGTCATTTCCTAGGAGGTGGTCCAAGAGACCAGGGAACACTTAGCATTAAATATTTCCTTCAATCAGCTTTTTTTTCTTTGTAATCTTTAGAGATATTTTAAAAAATAATAATTTTGTGAAAAATGTATCTTCTTACAAAATATAAGGGGTCCTTAAGTTGCAAAGGAAAATTCTTGGAATTTTCCTGGATCCAGGAAGTGTCATGGATGCTCTGTCCTTTGCTTAACTTTCTGGGGTTCTCCCTCTTTTCAGAAGTGCTGTCTCTTTGTGTCCTTGTGAGACACTTGGCACAGTTGGCTCTGTAGAAAAAGAAAAGCATGGAGGTTTGTGGACCTCTTTTTATTTCCCTGCCAGACTGTAAGCTGTTGGAGGTCAAAGGCTGGTTTCTACTGACCTTTGTGCCCACACAACACCTAACACAGTGTTTTATGCATAATGAGTGGCTGTTGCTTGGCTTGAAATGCATAGCAATTAATTAAATCTCTAAATTCTTGTGTCTGCCATAGTGACCTAAAACTTGACAACGTGATGCTCGATTCTGAGGGGCACATCAAGATTGCTGATTTTGGCATGTGTAAGGAGAACATCTGGGATGGGGTGACAACCAAGACATTCTGTGGCACTCCAGACTACATCGCCCCTGAGGTGAGAGCTGCCGGGCACACGTTCACATTGTGGTGATGTACCCTCTGCTCCCCAGCTGGCCTTGTGAGAGCTGGGAAGGGTCGAGGGTGGTACCTTGCAAGGGAACCTCGGGCAGAATCTTATTCCATACTCTGAATCCTCCCTTTGAGATCACACATGCAAATTAATTTAGCACACATCCAGAAGCCCAAGCCCAAAATACATCAAGGTTTTGGAGAAAATTTAAATAAAACTCAAAAGAACCATCCAACACACATCAGTAAAATTCTTCATCAGACTGCTGTGGCTCACAGCCATGTGATACCGCCTAATTGTGACATTGAAATGTTTGTTGAGAGAGAAGGAGCAGATCCCCTGGGCTGGCATATGACATGGGATCTGTGTCCTGTATATATGTTCCTCAGTAGGAAAATGGACAATAGCCCATGATTTATTTATAGCATGAAATACTACCAGGCACCAATTCAGAAGGGTGAGTTAGATATGTATGTAGATATGAAAAGATCTTCAAGACACATTGTTAGAGAAAAAAAATCAAGGTACAGAATGACAAATACAAGACCAGGCACGGCAGCTCGTGCCTGTGATCCCAGCACTTTAGGAGGCAGAGGCAAATGGATCACTTGAGCCCAGGAGCTCCAGAACAACCTGGGCAACGTGGCGAGACCTTGTCTCTACAAAAAATACAAATATTAGCCAGGTGTGGTGGCACAGCTACTTGGGAGACTGAGGTAAGAGAATCACCTGAGCCCCAGGAGGTCCAGGCTGCAGTGAGCCGTGATTATGCCACTGCACTCCAGCCTGGATGACACAGTAAGACCCTGTCTCAAAAAAAAAAAAAAAAAAGAAAGAAAGAAAGAAAGAGGAATGACAACAATGTGATACTATTTATGGATAAAACAGAAATACACAGAACACTGCTCTGTTTTCAATTAGTAAAAGCATACAAAAATCTGGAAGATTTCAGACTGATTTTATAACACTGGTTACCTCTGAAGATAAGGGAATTGTAAAGAGAAATTTAGCTACTTCTGTATACTGCTGACATTTTTTTTACAAGGTAAATATATTTGTATATTACTTGAGTAATAAAGTATTTCAAAAATAATGAGGCTTTATTCAGACCCAATGAAGTTCTCCCAATGTGATATACTTTGGTCTATCATCATTTTGTTAATTAATTAGATATGACACAATCTATAACACAACTTCCTGATAGGCCATGTGTTCCATAATCTCTGGTTCTCAACTCTAACTGCAGTTTAGAGTCATGAGGGAGCTTTTACGATGTAGGATGCAGCTGGGGCATGGTGGCAGCACTTTGGGAGGCAGAGGCAAGAAGATCGCTTGAGGGTAGGAGTTTGAGACCAGACTGGACAACATAGTGAGACCCTAATCTCTACAAAAAAAAATAAAATAAAAATTCGCCCAACGCACTAGCTTACACCTGCTGTCCTGACTACTCAGGAGGCTAAGGTGGGAGGATCGCTCGAGCCCAGCAGGTGGAGGCTGCAGTAAGCAGTGATCATGCCACTGCACCTCAGCCTGGGAAACAGAGCGAGACCCTGTCTCAAAAAAAGAAAAAAAAAAAAACCCACAGACAAACAAACAGAAAACAATGTGGGCTGCCCAAATGCCATCCCATTAGAATCTCTGCAGGGTAAGGCCCAGGATTTGGGGTTCTCAGAAATTCCTCACTGGTGGTGATCCAGACGAGCACAAGAAACCCTGAACTGTGTTGCTGATGAAGTCGCCTCCCCTCCAGCCCGCAGATGGGAGGGATAAGCTGCAGGTCAGGCTTTGTCATGAACTAACCACATCATCTCTGGCAACTGGTCTCACATCCCAGGCTCTAGTTTCCTTTGTAAAAAGATTAACTTGTTGGGTTGTCATGAGGATCAAATAAGACTTGAAGTACTTTAAAAGTGTGAAAACACTTTCAATGAGAAGTGTTCTCCTGGAATGCTTTACCTTCCTTGTCTTGTGGGTTACTTCTCAGAACGCATTTCATTCATTCATAATTGACAAGTAAAATTTTATACATTTATCATGTGCAACATGTTGTTCTGAAATGCATATACATTGTGGAATGGCTAAGTTGAGTTAATTAACATATTTATTATCTCACATACTTATTTTTTTTTTGTGGTAAGAACACTTAAAAATCCCTCTTAGCAAATTTCAAGAATACAATAGATAGTTATTAACTATAGTTACTGTGTTATACAATAGATCTCTTGAATTTATTCCTCCTACTTAACTGAAATTTCATATCCTGTAATCAACATCTCTGCGTTTCTGATTTTGGAATAGAAATCAAAGTGGGAGACAGAGATCAAGAAACGGACATTCACTTTATAGCCAAGTTTGCTCAAATACCCTTTTTGAGTTAAACAAGCAATAACTGAATTATAAAACATTCTAGGATTAGTTAACATTTTGAGAGCATAATATGTGAAAGCCACCTAGTATCTCATGTAACTCCATGATATAGATATTATAGAAGTTAAGTAACTTCTCCCGTGATCAGACAACCTACTGGTAGACAGCAGTCAGGATTCAAAGTCAGACTGCCTAACCCTCAGACCTCAGCCTTTAGCCTTTGCCGTATTACCTCTTAACCTCTGACATGGTTAGTTTTACATCCCTACATACTGAAAGATGGACCATCACATGGCTCTTCTAGACTTTTCCATGTTCTGGCAGTTTGGGAATATAAATTAAAAACTTCACAACCGCATATACCACATGATCCACCAATTCTGCATGTAGGAGTTTATCTTAAGGAAATACTTGGACAGATGTCCAAATGTCTAATTACAAGAATGTATGTTACAGCATAGGAAGAAACCTAATCAATTGGAAATTTATAAGATAGACTTTGGTGTATCCATTCAATGGAATGCTATGCAGAGATAAAAACTGATTATGTTCATATATAAATATTAAATTAGCAAGGAAAATTTAAGTGAATAACTGGCTTTATTAAAGATCTACTGCCCATAATCCCAGCACTTTGGGAGGCCAAAGTGGGAGGATTGCTTGAGTTTGAGATCAGTCTGGGCAATATAGAGAGACCCCGTCCCTACAAAAAATTAAATAATTAGCATGGTAGTGAGCGCCTGTAGTCCCAACTACACAGGAGGCTGAGGTGCAGGGATTGCTTGAGCCCAGGAGGCCAAGGCTGTGAGCTATGAGCTATGATCTTGCCACTGCACTCCAGCCTAGGTGACAAAAAGAGACACTATCAAAAAAAAAAAAAAGAAAAGAAATAAGAAAAAAAATGGTCCACATACCAAAGTGTTTATGTAAAGCACACACATACACACAGAGTTTAATATGTATTCAGAGAAAAGAGTATGGAATGAAGTAGACCAAATATTAGTCATAATTTTTCTCTTTATAAAGGATTATGGGTGATTTTCATGTTACCATCTCAGCTTAGCTATCTTTTATAAAGAAACAGTAAAATAGTAACAAATATTATTACCCCTTAAATGTTTTTATTTGTAATTATGTTTTAAAAACATGCAACATAAAGTTTACTATTTTAACCATTTCTAAGTGTACAGTTTAGTAGTGTTAAGTATATTTACATTATTGTGTAAATGTTATAACTTTTACAATGAAGAGTAAAGACAGTTTTTCTTTTAAAAATTCCATGCTCACTGTTTTGAAAATAATGATAATAGTAATACACCATGCTTAGTGCTTCGAAAAGGCAATGTGACGGCCACAGGTGTTTGCCCAGCTGCAGGTACCTCTGCAAAGCATGTCTGTCATTCCCTGAGTAGTAAATGTAAAGAAATAGCTCAGGTGGGCACTGGCCTTCTTGTAAAAGAAGAGTGGAATCTGTCTCCGGAAGATACATGAACTGCAAACCTCCCTGATAGGATGCCTTCTGTTTTCCAGATAATTGCTTATCAGCCCTATGGGAAGTCCGTGGATTGGTGGGCATTTGGAGTCCTGCTGTATGAAATGTTGGCTGGGCAGGTAATTGAATTTTAAGTGATCGATAAGAGAAGTCCTCCCTACCCCCATCCACATGGTTTCTTTAGGAGAATGCATGTTTGGTAACAGCTCATAAATTGGAACCTCTATGACTTTCCCAGGCTTGAGGTCATACAAGTCTGTGGTCATTTGAAAGCCTGGGTGTGTGGCTTCACTGTACGCCCCAGGGAGGAGAGTCTGCCAGTTGAGGGGGGCTACGGGGAGGGTTCAAGCAGGGATTCTTCTCCTCCCACCCTCCCCTGTCATACAGGCACCCTTTGAAGGGGAAGATGAAGATGAACTCTTCCAGTCCATCATGGAACACAACGTAGCCTATCCCAAGTCTATGTCCAAGGAAGCTGTGGCCATCTGCAAAGGGGTAAGTACGTCTCTTAAAGCTGTGGCCAGGACCACCACATACAGGCATGTGGGATGTACCTTGCCCAAGGACACCCCACCGTGGGGGAACAGAGCCTGAACTCCACCCTTCACTCCATTTGGCAATATGAGAACCCTGGCATGGAGCTGCTACTTCCCAGAGGACAGAGAACTTTTTTTCTGATTTGCACAGAAGTGCCACAGAGAGCTGCCTGCAGCTGCATCTTGCTGCTGGCTGGGCTGTAGTCTCTGAACCAGCACAGGGGAATGCTTATTGAGTGAATGAGGTAGAAAGCACAGAGATTTTGTCAAAGAGCTAGAAGTCATGGGAAAGGGCACAAGAGGTCTTTGGCACAACTCAGGCTATCTTGCCCTGCTCTGCTGTATGTGTTCAGTTAATACCAAGAGCGTGCAACTTTTGTTCTAAAAATACCAGGCAGTGTTGAGGTTAAGGAATTCTCTAGATAAGCAGACTGAAATTCAAAATCCCACTGTCCCCTCTCCCCCAACATGCACACAAATGGCTAAAAGGGAATGCACGCTTGTACATCTACAGTTTATGCACAGGGCACCTGCGAAGAAAGCAGGAAGTGTGTTTATGGGGAAGGATTGTTTCTTTTGTGTCTTGTGTTGGACCAAGGCATACTCACAGTGACTGTGTGAGATCCTAAAGATCAGTGATGCTCACTTTTGGAGCCATCAGGATAACCCGAAGTGCCTTACCAGAATGCACATGCTTCTGCCTCACCCCAGAGATTAAGTCTGGGTATGAGTGTTTTGGAAAAGTTTCCATTTGGCTTGCACGCCACTGCCTTTAAACATACTGTCCAAATGAAGTGATTTTTCAACTCTGATGGAAGCCTGAAAGCAATCGAATTAGATGCCCAGAAAATATGTTCCAAGTGTAATATACTAATAAAGAATTTGCTCTCCCACCACTCAGTGGTACAGGTTAGAACATGGCCATGCAGGCCGGGCGTGGTGGCTCAAGCCTGTAATCCCAGCACTTTGGGAGGCCGAGACGGGAGGATCACGAGGTCAGGAGATCAAGACCATCCCGGCTAACCCAGTGAAACCCCGTCTCTACTAAAAAATACAAAAAACTAGCCGGGCGAGGTGGCAGGTGCCTGTAGTCCCAGCTACTCGGGAGGCTGAGGCAGGAGAATGGCGTAAACCCGGGAGGCGGAGCTTGCAGTGAGCTGAGATCCGGCCACTGCACTCCAGCCTGGGCGACAGAGCGAGACTCTGTCTCAAAAAAAAAAAAAAAAAAAAAGAACATGGCCATGCCTTAATCAGCGGGTTCCCACCTGTGTGTCTGAATAAACCAGGACTGCCAGTCCTAGATCTGTGGGATGCTTACAGACTTTTCATGCCCTACTTTGCTCTTCCTGACCCCAGCCAGATGCTGAATGCACTGGTTTGGGTGAAGGAAAGCTGGGAAACTCAGGCAGGCCAATCTGAGGCTTGGCCCAGTTTGGAATAGCTGGGCCAGCCTCTCAGCCTAAAAGCGCCTTGGCACACTGCCTAAATTCCCACTCTCAGTGAATCACCTAAGGTTTGCACCTCAGCTACATAGGCTAAGATGCACGTATCCCTGGGGAAACCACCTGTGAATTAGTCTCAATCCCGAACATCTAAAGTGAATTGCTTGAAAATATTTTCTTTGAGGGTGTGAGGCAGGCAGAGAGAAAATGAAGAATAGAGAGGGGAGTCGCAGAGGTGCGTTAGGAACCTAAGCAAAGCCCATAAAGAAAAAGAAGGCACACACGAAGGCCTGTACAGGCCCCTATAGACATGGTATTGAAGGGTGGGAGGGGTAGACAGAAGGTGATACCTGGAACTTTTAATTTGTTTAATAATTGCCAGCATATAAGGATCAGGAGATTTCTCATAAACATTCAGCTTTCAGGTTTCTCTTGAAAAATCAGATCTTGCCACATTGGCTTGTCATTCTTACAAAGCACCAGTCAGCTAGATTGGAAACCACTGCCCTCTGTAGTTGGGGCTTGCCCTCTGTAATTCACAGAAATTCTCATCTGGCCAATTCTATCCAAGTTCAAATCCTGATTCAGGCGTTAATTGCCCTAGGACCATAGGGAAGTTGTTTGACGGCGTCTGCGGATTGGGAATAATGATAGCAGTCCACACAGGGTTCTTTGATGATTAAACAGCTGAATACTGTAAATCACTTCGAGTAGAGGCTGGCACTCTGCTCCAAACCCCTTGGAAGTTCTTATTTCTGTTACTAGTGCTGACACTATTGTGTTATCTGCCTGGTTCCTCTTGGCATTTGAGTTTGCATCCCCTGGAATTGCAACTTTTAAAGTAGGGGATTTTGGAGATCAAGAGACGCTTTGCAAATCTTGACCTTTCCATTTGCTAGGTGCAGGGTCTTTTTTTTTTTGACAACATCTCGCTCTGTCACCCAAGCTAGGGTGCCGTGGCATGATCGTGGCTCACTGCAGCCTTGATCTCCCAGGCTCAAGTGATCCTACTGCCTCTGCCTCCCAAAGTGCTGGGATTACAGGCATGGGCCACTGCACCCAGCCTAGGTGCAAGTTCTTAAGCCACTTCCTTCGCATCTCTGTGCTTCTGTTTATTTTAAAAAATGAAATAGTAGTACTCACTGAAAAGAGTTTTTGAGAGCATTAAATGAGATAACGTAAGAGAAAGCTCCTTGCATGATGTGGGCACATAGTAGGTGTTCAGTACATGCACAGAGTCCTCCCCCTTCACATGCCCGCCCTGCCTGGACAGCTGGGGGTTCTAAGTGGGTCATGGAGGAGAGAGGATTTTCCAGGTCAGTTGTCTTCAGCTTCAGCTCCAATTAGCAGTTTCCCTGGTAGAGCTGTTTTCTATTAATTCAGGACCCATAACCTTCATGATTAACTGGGGTGACTCTCTTACTGTTGAGTTTGGGGACCATTATTAATTGAGTGGGCTGAGTCCAATGCGGGCTCTTCCTTCAAGGAGGGTACTCCAGAAATGAGTGACGCTCAAGCGAACAGCCAAATGCTTCCTCCAGAACAGCGAGCCCCAGGGGATGCGTCTGGGAGGTGATCAGAGATTGGAACAGTGATTAAATCCAGCTGTCTACATGGCTTCGGGCACATTAGAGCAAGAGTGCGGGAACTGGGCAGAGACTCCGAATTAATGCTGAATGTTTCTGCAGTGCCTTTTCTTTGCTTGGCATCCTCCTGCTTAGACAGAAATTCAGTTGAGCTTTTGAAAACAGTCTCCTGTTTAGTTGAAGCAGCGTCCTTTGTATGTCCATCCCCTCAAAGGCCCGATTTTCTACCTCACCTCCCTCCAAAAATTAGTAAAACCTTACTCAGAGGGCTATGCCCACTTTGAGCAAATTTGAAGCAAACAGAAGCCCAAATAGGCCGTACCTTAGGGTGAAAACCAGCAGACACTGAACAGCTGAGACTGTTCAGTGAACATAAAGCTATAAGAGTCCTGAGCCAGGCAGAGCTGTTCAAAGCCTTGCCCTGCTCCTTAGCTGTTTGACCTTAGACAGATGACTTTACTTCTCTGCCCCTACATCTTTTACCTAGAAAATGGGGGATAATAGTTGCTGAGGCCTCAGAGTATTGTTGCAAAGGTTAAAGAGTAATGGGTAACGGCTGGGAAGCCTTTAGCACGGAGCCTGAATGCATATGATGTCGTCATGCTCAGTACACGGAAGCCATTATTGATATTATTATTATTATCAGTGTGAACCAAAACCTCCCTGCCCTTTCATTCCTCACATCCTAATCTTACACAAATGTCAAGGCTTGACTCAATTTCCTCACCCTCCATAAACCTCTCCTGACAAAGCCAGGCCACAAAAATTCCTGAGAAAACCACGTCTGAAATGCGCTCCCGTTTTTCTTAATAGCCCAAGTTTTAGAGCTAAGCAAAGGTGGAGTCTGCACCCAGCTCTTACTGACTGCCACTTCCTATCTCTTGAGTCTTTGCTGTTCCTCAACTTCTCTGAGTGTGCATTGCCTTTTTATTCAAATGGGAAAAACAGTATACTCACCTCATTGGGTTATTACAATGATCAGGGAAGATCGTGCATGTAAATAAAGAGGTAGCTAGCTTAGAATGTCAGTGCTCAGTGAATTTCCCCACCCTGGAGGATATGGTTTATATGAGAAGTACATGCTTGTGTGTGTGACCACAAATTGTCTTGTAAGGGGGCAACAGGCTGAGTGACGGTCCAGCAGTGTAGGAATGAATTTCTGGGTTCATCCTTTCCCCATCATCCGCAAGTCCTGGGCAGAAGATTCTGCCATCATGGGCTGCTCAGTGTGATGTCAACTCTGGAAAGCTTTTGCACTTGTATGTTACTTTCTTTCTTTCTTTCTTTCTTTCTTTTTAATTAATCACCAACTCTTCCGTCTTTACCCTTTGTGCATTTGCTCAAGTCTTGAGATCAGAGATATTTTCGTGCTGCTTTGGACTCATTTACAAGAGGAAGCCTGTCTGGTTTCATCTTGGAGCATCTATTCATCTTGTTATTTAGCACTCAGAGACCCAAAGATGGAGGGTTTTGATAATTAAGTAATTTAAACGGAACACCAAAGAAACCTCAGCGGCGTTGTGTGTAATGTATGATACAAGGGAAATGAGCTGGGCTAGGTTTTGACTATTTAATGAGCTTTCAGAAAGTAATTACTTGAAATTTGGGCCCCTTTGACTAATACTTTTTCTTCTGTTTTGTCATTTTTGCAAGTGCTTTACCGAGAAATGCAAATGGTATCTGAATGAATATAGCCTTTGCTTTTGTCAAACTCCAGTTTTCTTGTTGTGGGAGGAGGGAAGTTTGAAGATATTGAAACTGCCCTAATTAAATGCACTGGTAATTGCACAAAACTTATTCTTAAACCAAAATGGATCGTGTGGCATTACTTTTTTTCTTTTGTTTTCTTTTCTTTCTTTCTTTCTTTTTTTTTTCTTTTTGAGACGGAGTCTCTCTCTGTCGCCAGACTGTGGAGTGCAGTGGCGCGATCTCGGCTCACTGCAACCTCTGCCTCCTGGGTTCAAGGATTCTCCTGCCTCAGCCTCCCGAGTAGCTGGGATTACAGGTGTGCGCCACCACACCCAGCTAATTTTTGTATTTTTAGAAGAAACGGGGTTTGATCATGTTGCCCAGGATGGTCTCGATCTCTTGACCTTGTGATTTGCCTGCCTAGGCCTCCCAAAGTGCTGGGATTACAGGCGTGAGCCACTGTGCCTGGCCCTCATGCACCGTTTCTAACTTGAAGTTCAGGGTCACATTCAGGCTTCGTTTTGATTAACCGTAAGAGATGATCGGCAGCAGGTCCTGTTATCAGGTCCTCTCCTACAAAGTCCTGGTTGGGATTTTTTGCTGCAATAAAAAGCAAAGAACAAAAATGAGTTAAGATTCTTCATTTGTGCTTTCTTTCCTAATGCCTTGGAGTAATAATTTCTGAGTGTCTCACATTTCCTCTTCTGAAACTCATCAAATTCAATGTTTTTCTTTCTCTCAAAGCTGATGACCAAACACCCGGGCAAACGTTTGGGTTGTGGACCTGAAGGCGAACGTGATATCAAAGAGCATGCATTTTTCCGGTATATTGATTGGGAGAAACTTGAACGCAAAGAGATCCAGCCCCCATATAAGCCAAAAGCTGTAAGTAGCCCATTCTCTCTGACTGCCGACTATTCACATACAAGGTATTCTTCCCCGTTCCCCATGTTTTCCACATGCTCCCTGAGGGGTAGACATCAGTGTGTCTACTGGAACGTGGGTGTGTGTATTCACACGTATGCACAAAATCACTGGGTACAAAGATGGACTTTTCCATTGGCCCAGCTCTGTCTCTATAAAGATGGAAATGATGATGCCTATTGAATTTTTGTTTCATTGATTCAGTTATTGTAACTGTCTTCGCTGACAACTTTCTGAGAATGGTTCTTAGGTGAGCAGAGTTCAGATCCGTTTTTGGACTATGATAAAGGATCTAATTTTGCCCTCATTCTTTCTCTCGGTTCAACTGTGTCATTTTCTCTTCATACTGACATTGAAAAGGTCATGTTGTTTATCTCAACAGTATTTAAATTTAATTCTGAAACATACACTATGTCTGAGTCAGTAAATAAGATGGCAGTTCAGCAGCCAGCTCCCACCCAAGGCGAGAAACAGAGTAAAGCAGAGACTGACGTCCTCTTGAACTGAAGACCCCTCCTGGAGGGTTTGGGTGTGGAGACGGCTTTGACATAACTTTTATAATGCAAGAATAAAACTCTCACATTTCCCACAGTCCATGTACCCACAGGAAGGTTTTCTATCCCCCAAGACTCAGCAGGGAGTACTTGTTGGCATCAGGAAAGAAGAGTTTGCACCTGAATTAATCAAACTGTGATTCTGCTGGGAGGATATTTCTTTGTGAAATTAAATAGAGGTCAGACCTGGTGACTCGATGATGGGTCGTAAAACTACTGACTGAGGCTGAAGACTGAACATAAACACCGTCATTGAAATCTAACGTTGTAAGGGTTTGAGTGTTAAGATGAAGAAGATAATAATGGTAGTTATTTTGATACTAGTATTGTTATTCCTTTCTTGAGCACTTACATGCTAGGCACCGTGTTAAGCATTCTCATGCAGCATCTAATTAGGTTCTCACCACAGCCTGTGAAGGAAGGTGCTGTCATTCCATGTTACGGAAGAGGAAACGGGCTCAGAGGGGTTAAGTGCTCTGTTCAGGGTCACTCAGCCAGCAGTGATGAAGGGAGGATCCAAGCCTCAGACAGTCTGACTGTATTGGAGGCCCACTAGGAAGCCCAGGGGCAAAGGACACATAGTTCAGGAGTCTCCCGGGTGATGCTCACCTCTCCCTAGTGTTGCACCTTCCCCTCATCCCAAATGGCTAGAATCACAGCTCTACACCAACCTCCACGCATCCCGTTTCTCCCTGGATGCCTCCTGGTGCAGGAAGCCGCGGCCCTTAGAGGCAGCCAGTTCTACTTTGTGACCCTTCTCATTATTGCCAACTTATACACTGCCGTCAGATCAGCCTTACCAGAACTCCCGCTAGAGCCTCTCTCTTTGTGTGGATCAACCTTCAGACATTTGCGGATGCAGGTTCTAATTCCTTCTTCTTCTTCTTTTTGTTTTTTTTCTTTTTTTTTTTTGAGATGGAGTCTCGCTGTGTCACCCAGGCTGGAGCGCAGTGGTGCAATCTCGACTCACTGCAACCCACCTCCTGGGTTCAAGCAATTCTCCTGCCTCAGCCTCCTGAGTAGCTGGGATTACGGGTGCCTGCCACCACGCCTGGCCAATTTTTGTATTTTTAGTAAAGACTGGGTTTCACCATGTTGGCCAGGCTGGTCTCGAACTCCTGACCTCAGGTGATCCACCCGCCTTAGCCTCCCAAAGTGCTGGGATTACAGGCGTGAGCCACAGCCCCGCCCTGATTCCTTCTTGAATCCTGCGATTTCCAGTTAAATCCTGCCCCACCCCCTCCTGCAAGCATGTTCCATAGGACCTCACTTCCAGGTGCCTGTTGTTCTTCATGACATCCATATCTGTCTTAAAATACAGACACAGAATTGAGCACAATACTCTTAATCGTGTCTGACTCTCAGTGAGTACAGTGGATCAAACTATCCCTTGGTTATTCCAGAGCTGGTGAACTGGGACCAGTCCTTTTCCCTCTCTGATCCACTGTGTTATCATCCGTAATACAGTGATGATAATAGTTTTGACATCAGAGGGTTGTTATGATGCATAAAGCACTTTGTACAAGCCTGGAACAGAGGAGGCACTCACAGAGAGCTGATCGTGGTTTTCGTTAGCTGTGTCATACATTAATTAACGTCTCGATGTAGGGTCTTTGAGGGGCAGAATCCTGCTGCTGCTATTCCTTAAGATAACATCTGTGTGTACGTTGGGGTTGAAGAGGGCCCCACATGTCATGAGCAGCATCACAGCTTTTATGGGCCCATTTAGAAAAAGATGAAAAGGTAATACTGAAGGGAAGAGGGAACTATTTGTTCAGGAAACCGGGAACTCAGAGGTGAGATGTATAACTCATATGGTTTTTGTGGGGTTATTTATGAGATCTCGAAATGTGGACCTCCCTTTTCTCACTTGGCCAGAGGAAAGACGCACATACTCCCATCCCCACCAGCATAGAACCCAGCGGACATCTGGGGGTCATGTTCTAGCTGTAGTGCCGTGGTTTGTAAAGTGTGCTGTCCATCAGTATGCAGTATCAGTATGCAGTGTCACAGTCAGTGGTATCGACATTACATGAGCACTTTAGGAATGAAGTTCTCGGGCTCCAACCCAGACCTCCTGAATCAGAAACTCTAGGGGTGGGGCCCAGTGTTCTGTGTTTAATAGGCTCTCCAGGTGACTTGATGTGCTCTCAAGGTTGAGAATCACTGCTGTGGAGTTTAGCATTAGGAGCTCAGCCAGGGAAGCTAGGCAGAGACCAGAGGGAGGTAGCATGGAGAATCATCTCCTTTTTTTTTTTTTCTTTTTTTAAAGACAGGGTCTTCCTCTGTTACCCAGGTTGGAGTGCAGTAGCACGATCATAGCTTACTGCAGCCTCAACCTCCAGGGCTCATGCGATGTTCTCACCTCGGCCTCCTGAGTAGCTGGGACTACAGGAGTATACCACTATGTCTGCCTAATTTTTATTTTTATTTTTAAATAAATGGGGTCTTGGCCAGGTGCGGTGCCTCATGCCTGTAATCTCAGCACTTTGGGAAGCCAAGGTGGGTGAATCACCTGAGCTCAGGAGTTCGAGACCAGCCTGGCTAACATGGTAAAACCCCATCTCTACTAAAACATACAAAAATTAGCTAGGTGTGGTGGTGGTGCCTGTAATCTCAGCTATTCATGAGGCTGAGGCCGGAGAATCGCTTGAATCGAGGAGGTGGAGGTTGCAGTGAGCTGAGATTGTGCCACTGCACTCCAGCATGGGTGACAGAGTGAGACTCAGTCTCAAATAAATAAATAAATAAATAAATAAATGTGGTCTTGCCATGTTGCCCAGGCTAGTCTCAAACTCCTGGGCTCAAGTGATCCTCCAAAAACCTCAGCCTTCCAAAGTACTGGGATTACAGGTGTGAGCCACTGCACCCAGCCAAAAGAATCATCTCTTTAAGTGGAAGACAATGGTCCTTCTTCTAGTCAGGGCATGGGGTGGTGGCTTCCAGAAGAGGTTACAGACTCAGATGCCTACAGAGGCCAAGCAGATAATATGAGTGAGGGAAGAGGGCTGGTAAGATAGAAGAGAAAGTGTTGGAGATCAGTGCAAGCCAGAGAGCAGGTGAGCTACCTAACAGACTCAGCTGATGTTCACCTCCCGATGGCCTGCCCTGCAGGATGCAGCTTCCACAGGGCTGCTCCATCTTCATGGTTTTCAGGGGATAGAACTCAGTGCTGCGGGGTGCAGCAGACCTGTGAGTTGATTGACAGATCCTGTTACGGTCAGTGTAGTATGTAGGCCCTGTGTAGTAAGGGCTTAGTGAAAGGGTATATAAAATTAAGATGTTTAGATAAAATCTCACAAATTTGACCGGGTACAGTGTCTCATGCCTGTCATCCCAGCACTTTGGGAGGCTGAGGCGGGCAGATCACCTGAGGTCAGGAGTTCGAGACCAGCCTGGCCAACATGGTGAAACTCCATCTCTACTAAAAATACAAAAATTAGTCAGATGCGATGGCCTGTGCGTGGAGAATCGCTTGAACGTGGGAGGCGAAGGTTGCAGTGAGCTGAGATCACGCCACTGCACTCTAGCCTGGGTGACAGAGCAAGACTCCATCTCAAAAAAAAAAAAAAAAAAAAAAAAAAAAGTCACGATTTCTTTTATATATCAGAACAAATTCTTGAAAATTAAACACAGGAGCAAATAAAACACATCCACACCCATATGTATCCCATGCACTGCTGGTTTATAGCCTCAAGGGTAGTGATGGTTCAAAGTCAGGTTGCTGTTTAGCCAGCATCTGTTAGCAATGGTTATTTACAACCAGAGTCCATTTTGACCCGTTAAATATTTTGAATAGCCCTGCTAAGCAGTAATGAATATAGAAGCTCTAGCCTCATGCCTGGCTCATAGGAAGCAGTCAGGAAAAGGTAGCTGTTATTATCATTGGTAATATAAAAAGATTACAATACTTGGTCATTATCAACAGGATCCCTCAACTGTTCTGCATTTGATATGATTTCCCACTGACCTGTGTCTTGAATTCCTCCCTGTGGGTTTAACAATGACTTTCAAAGGACAGTGATCAGTCTGTACTACGTACTTCAAAATGTTCTGGTACCAGCTCTAAAGGAGCAGGCGCTGCCTTCAATCTCCTTAGACTGAATTAGAAATAATAATAAGTGATACATCATCCAGGTACAGTGGCTCATGCCTGTAATCCCCACACTTTGGAAGGCTGAGGCAGGCAAATTGCTTGAGTCCAGGAATTTGAGACCAGTCTGGGCAACATGGCAAAACCCCATCTCTACAAAAAATACGAACATTAGTGGGTGTGATGGCATCCACCTGTAGTCCCAGATACTCAGGAGGCTGAGGTGGGAGGATCTTGATCCTGGGAGGTTGAGGCTGCAATGAGTCATGATCATGCCACTGCACTCCAGCCTGGGCAACAGAGCAAGACCCTGTTGCAGGAAAAAAAAAAAAAAGATACATCACCTACCCATTTGATCCAGTCTGCCTGTATGCCTTTTATATTGCAAATGCATTGCATCAGAGCCCTCCTCCCCCCAATCCCAGGATTTTATATTTCTCCTTCCTCACCCCTTCTTAACTGTCTGCCACTTCCAAAAGGCCTGTGGTGAGCATGTACAGAGTTCCATGTGCCTTGTGGGATGTGAAAAGGCATGCATGTATCTGTCAGCCTTCCTGATTCATGCATGCTATTAAATAGAGTGTGGTGAGAGAAAAAACAAGGAACAATAACAGAGGATTATATTCAAACATCAGTGAAGGGTGCTATTATTGGAGGTTCATTAAAATAACTTTAAATGGGTTTTTAAAATTTGTTCTCAATGCCATCTTTTATTGTGGCAAGGAGCTGTTCACAGAGCATTGTTTGAAACTGTATTGAAATACAGTAGATTTGGTGTATTGTTGCAGGGAACAAGAGCCTTTTTTTTTTTTTAATGTTCGCCTGGTTGTGTGTTGCTTTTGTTTTAAAACACCCAAATGGCTCTCTGTTGCCCCAGTCTAGTATGCTCCTTGGCATATATGGCTTTTGAGGTCTTCCAATGCTAGATCTCTGTTCTCTTCTTAGCTTTAGCTCCTGACTCCAAGAACAGCATTCCTGGGCTTTTTTCAGTTCCTCAAACATGCAGTGCCTTGTCTTCCCTTGCCTGCTTCATCTGTGCAGAGCCATGCACCTGGGATGCCTGAAGACCTTTCCTATGCTCTCCCCAGCCCCCTGATCCCCACCGTGCCTTGCCTTTTCCCCCTCATCAAATCAGCAGAACATCACCTGCTCAGGGAGGCTCTTGTTGATTCCTGAGTGGATATCTGCTACTGTCCCATCAACAAATTCATCACAGGTTGTAATAACGTGTTCAATCTCCTGCCTGTCTTTTTGACTACTTGAAGATTGTGACTTTCTCCGCGTCAAATCCCAGTGCCTAGCATAGGGTTTAGCACATTATAGGTGCTCAAGAATTCTTACTCAATGAGTGAATAACCATAAAACAAGATGCTGTAATACACTGTGCTGTGGAACATAAAGGAGTCTTTAGGGATATATGTTAGAGTGCATGGTTTTTTTTATGTATGGCAGGGTATCGCAGATAAATTGGTTGTTGTGTAAGTTACTACCCTATTTATAAAGGGCTATAATTTGGTTGCTGATTTTGCAAACTGTCATGGCGTCATGTGGTTTTGCAGTGTGTGTTGGGAGAGTGTGCTGGCGAAGGATCTGAAGAGGCAGTGCATTGAATCACAGGACTTTGGGTGGAGAGGTCTGCAGCTTCCTGCAGTCTAACCTTGCACAGTCCAATCCAGTGTTACAGATGCCATGATGTAGCCTAGCAGAGCGTCTTAAACTTTAATGTGCACACATGAGTCACCTGGGTATCTGGTTAAAATTCTTACTCAGCCAGTCTGCGGTGGGGTTTGAGATTCTGCATTTCTCACAAGCTCCCGGGGGATAGGATGCTGTGGGACCAAGGACTCCACCTTTATGTAGCAGGGACTAGAACTCAGTGCTGCAGGGTGCAGAAGGCCTGTGAGTTGACTGGCAGAACCTGTTGTAGCAGTGCAGTAGGTAGATCCTGTGTAGTAAAGACTGTAGTGAAGGGGTGTATACAGTTAAGTATAGAATGTTCTGGTGAAGTTATTGTTCAGGGCACACAGCAGGCTGTTGCTAGTCAGCATGTGGTGGGAGGAAGCTGGTGGTTTGGGTCCTAAAGGGCAGACTGTCACTGAGTGCATGATGGAGCAGTGGCTTGGGAAGAAGCATGTGCTGGTTCTGTCCTCTAGTGGGGATGTTGTCAGATATCGAGTCATCCATTCAGTGGGTGATGAGGTTAGGTACTGTTCTGGGTGATGGGAATATAGCACTAAAAATAATTAACATCCCTGCCCTCATGGAGCTTATATTCTGGGGAGAGTGGGCAAAATAATAAACATAGAAACAAGTGAAATATACAATGTATCAGAAGTTGATAAACATTATGCAGAAAGCTGAAGTAGGGATGGAGATTGGAAGAGCCAGGTCAGGGAGATGTCCATATAATAGAGTAGGTGGAGAAAATGACATTTCAGCAAATACAGGAAGAAGATGAGGGAGGTGGGAGTCATGTATATATCTGGGTGAGAGGGGAGAGTGATTTGGGTGGTAGTAGCAGAGGCAAAGGCCCTGAGGCAGGAGCTTTCCTGGCATGGTCAAGGGGGAGCAAGGAATCCAGGTGGCTGAGCCGAGGGGTTGAGGGAGAAAGGAAAAAGAGGTGAGATCAGAGAGGCCAAAGGAAAGCACAGGCCACTGAAGGATCTTTGGCTTTTACTCCAAATCATGAACCAAGAAATAACATGTTCTGACTTTGGGTTTTTAAAGCATCACTCTGAGTGCTGTAGGGACAAGGGTGACATCAGGGAGACTGGTTAAGACTCTTGCCATAATCCAGGCAAAAGGTGATAGGAACTTGGGCAGGTTGGAGCTGTTTGAGAACCCTCAAGCTGGCATCTTCAGGTCCTCCCCAGTTCCTGGCATCTTGTAGACACTCAGTCATTGTCTCATGGGGACATGAAGGCACCGATGAACATGAGTCCCTGCAGACAGCCCACATGATTGCTCCTCAAGTGTAAAACATGGTAGCCAAGAGTTTGGTCCCGGTAGCAATAGGATGAATGAATGAAATAGACTGTCAGGAAAGCTTATGTGATACAGAGCGCTGGCTTGCAGGGCACAGAGCAGGAGGACATGGTTGTGCACTTGGTTGGACTTCCTCCTGTCGATGCAAAGGGTGCCGTGGCTGAGGGCTGTACCCAGGGAGTTCCTCTGTGTGTGGGTGATCCAGCTGAGAATTTTGCTGACTTGTAGCAAAAGGTACATTGAGTCTTTGGCATGGATGAGCATATTTTATTGCAGAAGTAATAGTACATAGAGCTATAATGTCACAGGACAAGATATGCTAGGTAATATGTTCAAATTGAAATGCCCAATGGAGAGTTTGATGGCATTCATGTATTGTCATGAATTGGCTTAATGAAGTCCTGTCACTCTTCCTCTGAAAGGCTCCGTAACACCTAATGTAAGGCTTACTGTGAAAATTTGGGTAGGGGGATGAGCCCAGGGCACAAGGATTCAGCTGCCTCCAAAGACAACCTGGGTAGCAGCATAGAAGCAGTGAGATGAAGAGGAAGAGAAAGCTAAGTAGGCTTCATTAGAGACCTTGGAGTCTTTTCTGCTTTTTATTTATTTGTGTTTTCATTGTTTTTAATTAATTGCCCATGCTGGTCTCAAACTCCTGGCCTCAAGTGATCCTCCCACCTCTGCCTCTGAAAGTGCTGGGGGTTACAGGCGTGAGTCACTGCGCCTGGCACCTGTGGAGTCTTAAGCGCTAGAGTGTGTGTACAATGATCTTCCCAGTAGTAAACATGGCTCTAGTAGTCTTTTAAAATATTATCAATCGGATCATCAATTGTTCTAAAATACGGTCAACCAGATTGTCAAGTGTTCTAAAATATGATGCATCTGATCGTCAATGGTCTCTGGGCAGGGCTCGAGGAGTACAACTTGACGAGAAGTAGGCATTAAGAGGCCCTTTCCTCTGCTCCTTACGTTGGAGCAACCATCCAGTCCTGTCTAGACATCTCTAGAATGCTCATTCCCTCCTTCCTTCCATTCTAGCCTGTGTCAGGCCTCGCCAACTCCAAACCCACTTGTATGACAGACTGATTCCAATCATTTCTGCTCTTGTTACCAATTCTTATCTGCCCTTTACTTAAAACCCATAATTTTGAGGCGTCTGCACATTAGGAAAGACTGAAAACCTAGCAAACTTTTATAGCTTGCAAAGATCCTTGTCCTATGCTCTGTTAGTATCATTTCCAAAATACTACATGGGTTAACTGATCACATCCCATTGCCCATATCCTCTGAGAGTCTAAATGCTGGACTGCCTCAGAAACTAAATCATACTCACAGGACTTGGTTTCTCGGCAATTCTGTCATCTGAAAACATTGTTTATGTAGCTGAGGTCAAAAGCTTCAAGTACTGCTTTAATGAGCTGCGATTCTGTTCATGTGACATTCTCTTCCAAACCCAATTGCCCTTTACACTGTATGAGTAAGTGCTTCTGTGTGTGTGTCTGAATGTGTGTGTTTGATGTGCTGACATTTCTGAATTGAATCCAGAAAGTGTAACCTTTGTATGTTTGCTGTTAAAACTCCAAATTCAAGGCTTAAGAAAAGGATCTAACACTTACTCAATATGATTTATTTAAGTACAGAACCTAACTCCCCCAAAGTATCAAATACTCAAGAGAGCAATTCCTTTTTGAAAATTGTGATTTAAAGTAATTCTCACAAAACCTTTACTGTTCAAATATATTAGAAAAGATATTGAGTTTTTGTCTGCATCGGGCACTGTTTTAACTGCTTTCCGTGCATTGCCTCATTTAATTCTCTCAACCCTATAAGGTAAGGTTATCACCACGTTACAGATGAGGAACTAGAGCTTGGAAAAGTTAAGGCATTCATCCAAGGTCCGGCAACTAGAAAGTGGAGGAGCCAGGACTTGATCCCTGGACTGTACACTGTCCCAAGACCCTTGTAAAGATTATTAGAAGCACTTCAAGCCCCGGTAAAGTTCGTGGTTGTGGTAACAGGAGAGAGTCATGATAACACCATCGAATGGTGTCTATTACATAATAGAAAAAGACTGAGTATTCTTACAATTCAAATGATTTAAATTTATTTTAAAATATTGCAACAAATAAGTAACATGTTCACACCTTTTATAATTCGTTGGCAGGATTTTAAAAGATGCGAATCTTATTTGTTCCTTAAGGCTTTGATTTTGAAGCTGACAAAGACAGCATACATTGACTAACCTCTGAAAGAAGGGCATGGCAGCATTGAAATGAGGCAGTCGAGACAGGCTCATTAAGGAGTAGAGGTTTCCCTGCTCAGTTCTGCTTGTTCTTTTGGGGTATCCAGTGTGTGGAGTTTGCAGAGATCTAATAAAAACACCAACCTACATTTATATGCTGACAAACAAATAGCCAAGAGCCATTTAGGACACATAGCTTGGAGTCTGTTTATCTCTCTCCACCTAGCCACACACCCATGAAGAACCCATTTAAACTTCAGATCAAGCGAGGCTCCCTTTAGTGGTTGGAATTGGCAGGTTCCTGAGTCAAGTGAAGTTCCTAAATCAGTTGTTGTCTTAGTCCATGTTGTGTTGCCATAACTGAATACCACAGACTAGATAATTTATAAAGAACAGAAATTTTGTTTCTTACAGTTCCGGAGGCTGGGAAGTCCAAGGGTGAGGGGCTTGCATCTGGTGAGAGACTTCTTGCTGTGTCATCCCATGACAGAAGGTGAAGGGCAAGAGAGAGTATGCATGCATATGTGTGTGTGTGCATGTATGTGCATATATATGCGTATGCATACATGTGTGTGCACATGCAGGGGAAAGATAGGGCGCCAAACTCATCCCTTTTATCTGGAACCCACTCCCAAGATAACGGTGTTAAATCCTCATGAGGTGCCACCTCTCAACACTGTTGCATTGGAGATTCATTTTCTAACACATGAACTTTGTGGGGGCAAGTCAACCATAGAACCTACCAAACACATGACTTTGAGATATCCCCTGGCAGAAAAGCCAACGGTTTGAATTGAAATGGTAGATGGGAAGGCCACAGACTGGGAGAGGGCATGAAACTGGTAGCTTCTGTCTGGGAATAACTACTGAAATATCATATAATTGAAGTCAATAATTGAAAGATGACCTTAGAAGTGGAATTTAACTGCTCCATTCTATAGATGGGCAGAGGCCTAGAGATTTGCCCAAGTGACTTACACAGGGAATATAACAGAACCATGGCAAAATAATCTGGTGCTCCACTTAATGGATACAGGACTTTATTATTTTTATTGTTATTTTGATACTGGTCCATGGTCAAGGGATTGGGAATCCCTGCCCTAAATCATGAGGAAGATTGAGGCCCACGGGTGCCACAGGTTGGTAGCCCTCAGCTTCTTACCACCTCCCAGCACCTCCATAGTCATCTTGACCTCCTTGCCTGGCTTCCATCTCTGTCTTAGCAAATATGTGTTCCCTCCCCCAACTCATGTGAGACTTACCCTCACTCCTGCTCTGGACTCCACCCTCTCGATCCTTCCTGCTTATCTCCCCTGTTTAGTCTGTGTCTACAACTTCTCTATGTTCCTGTGGTTTCAAATAGGAGCCTGATTTAAACTGACTTTTAAGCAAAATGTAATGATAGTTAGTATTCAGATGTAGATGGATCATGGTCCCAAGCAATGCCAGCAGGGAAACATTTCTCTATATCCCTTAGGATTACTTTCCCCACTGTGTTGACTTCATTCTTCATTCTCAGAAGGCTTTCTTGGGCACATAGCAACTCCCAACTTATGTCCCATTATCTCTGCAGCTTCTACCTTAAAAAAAGGGCTTCCTTTTTATAAAATCCCAGCAGCCTAGGACTCAATCTTTTTGGAAGACATTGGGTCATATGCCCATCTCTAGGGGAATCGCTTACCGCACCAGGGGGATGGAATGTGCTGATTGGTTGGGTCTGGGTCACCTGCCCCTCTTAGCCAGGGAAATGGATCTAATCCAGACATTTTGAAAAAAGAGAAGGAATGTCCTATCTAAATCATACATTTTGAAAGAAGAGAAGGAATATCTCCTTTAAGAAAAATAAAGCCACTGTCACTAGAAGAAAAGACAATGAATGCCTGATGGCTGGGCAAAAACAGCAGCTGTCTGTTCTGACTCTATCCTGACTGTCTCCTTTGTGCATAAACCTGCTATGTCTTTTTCATGTTAAAAATCCCCTACCTCAAACCTGGGAATCCTCCTTACTACTACTCTTACTACTGCTAGGACTACTACCCTACCTTACTTTGCATACAAATACACTTTTGAAAGAGTTGCCAGTTCCTGCTGTTTCCACTTGTTGACAATTTATTCTTTCCTCAGTTTGGTGCCATCTGGCTTCTGCTCCCACCATCCTATTGATATTTTTCTCATTGAGTCATCAGTGACCTGAAAACTGCCTCCTTTCATAAGCTTGTCTCATCTTTCTTGACCTCACTGTATTATTAGGTGCTCTAATCCTTTCCCCTTTGAAAAAATGTGAAAAAATAAAATATTCAAGCAGCATTAAAAGCTACAAAGTGAAATTAAGACTCCCCTCACCCATGGCTCCTAGCTAGGCTTCTTGATTCTCCTTCCTAGAGACACCCACTGCAACCAGGTTCTTGTGTGACCTTCTAGAGAAGATGTGTTCAGGCCCAGAAATAGTCTACATCACACACAAGGATGTTAGCATGCTGTATACAATTTCTGTATCTTGCTTTATTCCCCTCTATCTTGGAGATTGTTTCTTATCTGCACATCTAACTCTACATCACCCTTTGAATAGCTTCCTAGTTTCCTATATAAGTGAATTTATCTGTAGGATAAATGCAGAGTAACTCCTCCTTTTTAAGCCCCTCTTCTCCTTCATTTTTATGACATTGTGTGTCTGTCTTAGTCTGTTTTGTGCTGATATAAGAATACCTGAAACTGGGGCCAGGTGCAGTGGCTCATGCCTGTAATCCCAGTACTTTGGGAGGCTAATGTGGGCAGATCACTTGAGCCCAGGAGTTTGAGGCCAGCTTGGGGAATGTGGCAAAACTCTGTCTCTACACACAAAAATACTACAAAAATTAACCAGGTGTGGTGGCACATGCCTGTAGTCCCAGCTACTTGGGTGACTAAGGCAGGATTGCTTGAGCCTGGGAGGTCAAGGCTGCATTGTCGTGATCATAGCTTACTGCAAACACGACCCTCCAGGCTCAAGCAATCCTCCTGCCCGAGTGACAGAGAGACCCTGTCTAAAAGAAAAAAAAAAAAAGTGGATAACTTATAATGAAAAGAAATGTATTTGGCTAATGGTTCTGGATGGTGGGAAGTCCAAGATCAGGGGCTGTATCTGGGGAGGACCTTCTTGCTGCGCAGTAACCTGATAGAAAGCATCACATGGCAAGAGAGTACACAAGAGAGGGTAACTTAATTTTTAAATAAATTCACTCCCACAGTAATAACATTAATCCAATCACCTCCAAAAGTTCCCACCTCTCAACACTGTTGCCTTGGGGATTAAATTTCTAACACATGAACTTTAGGAGACACATTCAAACTGTATCACCACATTTGCTGATGTTCTTCCTGCCTTCACAGCCACTCCCGATAGAAATTCCAACTCCACGAAGACTTCCAGTGACAATTGAATTTGGAGGGTTGAGACCTGCTCATGACCCAGAAAGGAAAAGAGAAAGCTTACTTTTTGTTTTGTTACAAGTACAATTTCTTAAAAATAACCACAAAATGCCCCCTGCCCCCCCACCAAATGGCATATGGAAAACAGCGCAGAGATGGTGTGTGAATGTACTTGAAATGTCTTTCTAAGGAAGTGAGGCTTGGGTGGGACTGGAAACACATCCCTTTTGCTCCCCAGGGTACATGTCTTTTTTTCACTTCCTCTAACTGGGAGCCCCAGGGCCTGGCTTTGTCTTGTAGCTTCCTGTCATGATGTACCAGGCTAAGTGGGAAGGTTTCTGTTCTATGTCTTAAGTAGCACTGGCAGGTCCTCATTCTACTTGTAATTGGGATGGGAATATGGGTAGGAATTTGGGGTTTGGCAGAGCTTACAGGACCTCTTTCAAGCCAGAGCACAGCCCTATCAGACTTACTCACTGGGCAGGAATAGGTCAGTCAGCCCTCAGCAGCAGCCACCAGCTACCACGTTAAGTATTTGATGTGAATTTTATCAAGTCATTCTCACCCCATCCTACAAGAAACTTGAGCTTAGGGGACTTAGCTAACTTGCTTGAAGGTTGTATAGCTGTGAATTGTTGGAGCCAGGATTGGTACCCAGGTCAGCTTAACTTTTAAGTCCATGCCACACAATCAGATACGTAGTATGAGGCAATGGGATGTAATGGAAAGCCCACGGGCTTTGGAATTGAACAGATGGGCTCTGGATCTTGGCTCTCCTACTTGACTCCATATGACCCGGAACAAACCGTTAACTCTTAAAATTATCTGTTAAGTAGAGATAATCCTTTTCCTGCCTATCTCACAGCCTTGTGGGAATCAAAGCTATAAAAAGATAGGCAAATAGAAGGGATAATTACTATTTGAGGGTGAGTTTACTTGAAGCCAGCAATGTGGGTTTAGGATGAATGATGAAGAATAGATAAGAAAAAAAAAGATACTCTGTTGACATGGGAAGATGTTTAGAGTGTATTTCATCTAGTTTCTCTTAAAAAGCAAGCAAAAGAACAGAGTCATGATTCCACCTTTGTCTAAAAACTAAAAAGCATCCATTCATCTGTTCATCAGCCATCTAGGATACAGACCAAGATGTTAACATAATACAGAGATTTGGGGTGGCAGGATTAAGAAGGACTCTTTTGTGTGTTTTAAAATTTTTTATGGCCAGGCACAGAGCCTCATGCCTGTAATCCCAGCACTTTGGGAGGCCAAGGTGGGCGGATCACGAGGTCAGGAGTTCGAGACCAGCTTGGCCAACATAGTGAAACCCCATCTCTACTAAAAATACAAAAATTTGCTGGGCGTGGTGACGGATGCCTGTAGTCCCAGCTACATGGGAGGCTGAGGCAGGAGAATCACTTGAACCCGGAAGGTGGAGGTTGCAGTGAGCCGAGATGGTGCCACTGCACACCAGCCTGGGTGACAAAGTGAGACTTCATCTCAAAAAAAAAAAAAAGAAAAGAAAAATTATTACAATTACTGGGTTTTTTTGTTTTTTGTTTTTTGTTTTTGAGACAGGGTCTCATTCTATCACCCAGGCTGGAGTGAAGTGGAGCAGTAATAGCTCACTGCAGCCTCCAACTCCTGGGTTCAAGGGGTTCCCCCTGCCTCAGCCTTTTGAACAGCTGGGACTATAGGCATGCATCACCATGCCTGGCCAATTTTTAAAAAATTCTTTGTAGAGACAAGTTCTTGCCCAGGCTGGTCTCAAACTCCTGACCTCTAGTGATCCTCCCACATGGGCCTCCCAAAGTGCTGGTATTATAGGCATGAGCCACCATGCCTCGCCTCTTGGTGCTTTTTAATAGCTTGTTTGTTTCTGCGATAGATGTAGGAGAATGATAAAAGAGTCTGGATCTCTTGTCAAATCTAGGATCAAATCGTGGTCAGATACTTAAACTCTCTAAACCCATTTTCTCACTGCACAGCGAGGACTTCATAGAGCTTTTGGGGGGATTAAAGGAGATAATGCTTGCAAAACACTTAACACAGTATCTGGCTCGTAGTTAGTGCTTAAGATACACTATTATTTGTCCATTTGATAATTTTTTGTGCCTGGGTCTTAGAAGCGCAGTGGTGAATAAAACAGATGTGACTTTGCTCTCATGTAGCTTACAGTCTAGATGAGAACATAGACAATAAACAGAGAATGAACATATATTAATAATTATAGATTGAGATATGCTAGATTTTATTTCTGTGAAAGAAATGAACAGGATATCTTGATACAGAATAACAGGAGGGAACGATGAGAATCCACTGTATTTGAAGGTGATCTGGAACAGCTTCTCTGACAAGATGCCATTTAAACTGAGATCTGGAGGAAATCAAAACACTGGATTTTTTTTTTAATGAAAATTAAGAAAAGCAAGAGCAAAACGAAACAGACTTAGTATCAAACACAAAAGACCCTTCTCCTACTGACTTCCTCCCTAAATAAACATAAGAGGTAAAAGATCCCTGATTGTAAGGGACCTTCGTTATTAGCAGAAAAAGAAGAATCCAATCTCTCTTTTTTCTGCCAAAGCCCAGACCACAAACGACTTTTTTAAATGATCAAATGTGTAGGCAGCTTTGTGCATCTGATTGTTCCTGGGTGGGTCCCTCCTGTGTTCGGCTGTGGGAAACTGGAAGGCATAGAAACGACCCTGCGTTTCACTGGATGTGCACATGTGAAAAAGAAAGATGCGTTTGTCGTTTTGCCTAGGCTGTGTAACTTGGATGTCTTTTCATTGTGACCTTCTGGTCTTGTTATCCTGAAAGTGCCCTGGTGTCTTGATGGAGGCTGGGCAGGTAGCCTCCCTGAGCCACTAGCCTCATGTTATCAAATTTGGCTAGACAACAACAGCAGGGAGGAGCCTTAGCCTCTCTTCCACCATCTTACCCTGTCCATACCCTCTTTTTACCTCCATTTCTTCTCCAGCTCTTTCCTTTCCTCTTCCAAAGAAGCAGTGTCTCTCTTGCAGGTCCCACTCAAGTGAGATGTCGCTTCCTCCAGACAGTGTTCCTGGCCCTTCTTGGGTTCCTTTCCTCTGTGCTCAATGGCAGCACCTGTCCCATGGTCCCATGCAGTGGCCTGTGTGTGCATCTGTGTCCACTGCTAGACCTTAAGCTCAATGGGGACAAGAACAGGTACCCTCTTATGTATCGCCAGCGTCCGGCATGCTGCTAGGCAGAGGATCTACAAGACCCAAATATTAGCCTTCCTCATTATCCCTTAGCACCAAAATACACGTCAAAGCAGCCCCTTGTTTTGGAGTTTTTTTGTTTCATTTTGTTTTGAGACAGGGTCTCACTCTGTCACCCAGGCTGGAGTGCAGAGGCATGATCATAGCTTGCTGCAGTCTAAACCTCCTGGGCTCAAGCGATCCTCCGACTTCAGCCTTCCAAGTAGCTGGGACTACAGGCATGTGCCGTCATGCCCTGAGAAGTTTTAAATGTTTTGTAGAGACAGGGTCTTGCTATGTTGCCCAGGCTGGTCTCACACTCCTAGCCTCACTCGATCCTCCTGCTGCCTTAGAGTGTTTTACTAAGATGAAGCATGTTAAAGTGGCATCAGGCTAACCTTAACAGTTTACCTAAATACTCCCATTCTCTTTATTTCTATTTTTCAATTTCTTACATGATAATTGCTCTCTCATTTAAAATAGCTTTCACAGCTTCTTTTCTTATTACAAAATAATAATAATACCTGATTGTTATGTAAATTTTTAAAAATATAATCAAGCATAAAGGGGAAAAGGAAAAAGATTAAAACCATCTGTAATTCTTCTAATCTCCATAAGCCTGTGTATAAAATGTGTACAGATACTACACATATACATTTGTGTATATAATTTATAGAATGGAAAGATATTGTACACACTGTTAGTAATTATATAACTTTGTCATTTCATATTCTTCTACATCTTCTTTTAATTTTTAAAAGTGTTTTGCATGGTAATACATCAAATAGATGTATCATTATTTATTTAACTGTTTTCCCTATTGGTCCATAGTAGATTCCCATTTGTTTTCTCTAACGATTCTTTGATGAACGCCCTGTATCTTGATGGGATAAACCCAGGAGTATAGAGGAGAGGTCAGGAAAAATCTCGTGAAGGAAGTGACAGTGCTGTGGAGACAGAAATGATGCACAGGAGATAGCTGGATGGATGGGGAAGGAGTGGGAGCAAGTGCTCCTGGCAGAGGAGACAGCCCATGCAAGGGCTTAGAGTCACCTCCAAGAGTTCATGAGTGTTCCAGGAACTGGAAATATTTCAGTATGGCTGGAGGGTGTCTCAGGGGGTTGGGGACATGGGCAGGGAAGGGGCTGTTGACCAAGTGTCCAGGAACAGGTCCTAAATGGCCCCTTAAGCCATGCTAAGGAGTGTGGGCTTTGGGCAATGGGGAGCTATTGCAGATAAGAGCAGGGAAATGGCATAACCCGGTCAGCATCTTTAAAAGATCCCTTTAGCTGGGCATGGTGGTGCGCAGCTGTGGTCCCAAGCTACTCACAAGGCCAAGGCAGGAGGATCCCTTGAGCCCAGGAATTCAAGATGGCAGTGAGGTATGATCACGCCACTGCACCCCAATCTGGGCAAGAGAGCAAGACCTTTTCTCAAAAAACAAAACAAAACAAAACAAAAAAGAGATCCCTGTGGCAGTGGTGACCAAGCCAACTCCACATTCAATAGCAAGACTCTGTTATTAACTCAGTGAAACAAATTAAAAGAGAAGGGAAAAAGAAAAAGAGCTTACGTGTAACAGGTCACAGATAAGCTTTTCAAACTGTCTAGATTCTTAAATTCAGGAGCATAATTCAACAAATCAACCTTCTTACTCCTCTCCTTAATCCTGAAAGAGGTGCTTGTGGTTGAAATAACCCTGTTGGTTTCTGGCCCCCATTCCTGTTCCAGGAGCCCCATTGATGTACCCTGATGACAAGGGGGTCAGATTTTCTTTTCTTTTCTTTTCTTTTGTAAGCTGAGTGAGGCTGAAGTGTTCACCCAAGACAAGTCAGAGAGGCAGGTGCAATCCATGGTGCGTTTTTAATTAGATCCCAGCCACCGAGCTGCCCATACTTCAAGGACACAGCAGGCAGGAGGCTGATCTGGGCTGTGTCTCCCAAGGGCTGACGTCTCCATTTAGGGAGCGCTCTTGAAGCTAATGGTCAGTGACAGCTCCATTTGAAAAACACAGAAACACTTAACAGGGAGGCTGTGATCTGCCAGCCCGGTAAGCCGCTGATTAGCAGGGAAATCACATTCCCTCTGTATCGCACCCCCTTGGTTAACCCCCGTTCTTGCGTCTCCTCTGTGCTATCTCACTTAAAGATTTCATTGTTCTCTGAGACAGGAGGGAGGGGGACAGGGAGAGGGAGGTTGTGGAGCTGCCAGAAGCTGTTTCACTGTCTCCCATCACAGCCTCTGGGGAGGCCCAGGCAAAGCAACAGCCTTCTGGCGTGGATGGGAAATTGATGGTTTTTAAAGAAAAATGGTCCCTGAAGATGCTTCGTGTCTCAGCTAATGTGCTTCCTACACTGGCTGGCTTGAGTTCCAACACCCAGGCCAAAGAAAACCACGCACAGATCTGCCTTATAGCCATACCAGGATGCCATACCAGCAGTCCCTGCCACCAGCACCTCTTTATTGTCTGCTCCACCTCCCTTTTCTACAGTCCTAGCCACCATTCCTCTCCTGTGGATGACTGCGGCAGTCTCTCCCTGATGCCATGGCCACCAGTCTAGCTCCCCGAACCTCTGCAATCCCCACAGCTGAGGGGACTCCTTGACTTGTCTGCTGGAATTTTGAACTTATCATAAAGGAAAGCAAGTACTAAATTTCCCCTCTCAAGTAGGCTCTACTCCTCATGTTCCTCTCTCACTAAATAGCTCAGGCCAAAAATGTCAGTGTCACCAACAATGCCTCTCTTCCTCTCATACCCCACACCCGATCCATCAGCAAATCTTGTCAACTCTGAATTCAGAACATACCCCACATTTGAATGCATCTTTCCATCCCCCTACCAATCACCTTCCTTCAAGCCCCCGTCATTCTTATCTGGATTATTGTAACTACTTCCTCACTGGTTGCACTGTTTGCATTATTGTCCCCCGCTCATTTAATCTATCCTTCTACACCACACCAGTGATCCTGTTTAAATGTAAGTCAGGGCCAGGCTTGGTGGCACACACCTGGAATTCCAGCATTTTGGGAGGCTGAGGTGGGAGGATCACTTGAGGATAGGAGTTCGAGACCAGCCTGGGCAACAGAGTGAGACCCCACCCACACACACACACCCCGTGTTTACAAAACAAAAAAAATTCGTCCTGCGTGGTGATGTACACCTGTAGTCCTAGCTACTCATGAGGTTAAAGTGGGAGGATCGCTTAAGCCCGGGAGTTTGAGGCTGCAGTGAGCTGTGATCATGCCTCTGACTCAAGCGTGGGCAACAGAGCAAGACCATGTCTCTAAAACAATGAAATACTATAAAAACAAAACATGCGTCATCATGTCATTCGGGGCTCTACATTCTCCAGCAGTTTCCCATTGAGCTGAGATGAAAATCCACTGTCCATCAAGGACATCAAGGACGCTGCTCTGGCTCGTGGTCCACTCTGTGGCCTCTTGGTCACTCTGCTCTGGACATACTGACCTCACTGTGGCTATGCCAGGTGAGCTCTGTTGGGGCCTTTGCACTTGCAGCTCCCTCTGCCTAGAGTGCCTTCCCTCCTGACATCCAAAGGGCACCCTCTCTCACTCCACTGAGGTCTTGCTCAAAGGTCATCTCCTCCAAACTTTCTTTTTTTTCTTCACTTTTTTTTTTTTTATTTGGGACAGAGTCTCACTCTGTCACCCAGTTTGTAGTGCAGTGGCTTAATCTCTGCTCACTGCAACCTCTGCCTCCTGGGCTCGAGTGATCCCCCCACCACAGCCCACCTGAGTAGCCGGGACCACAGGTGTGCACCACCACACCCAGCTAATATTTGTATGTTTGGTAGAGACAGGGTTTCACCATGTTGCCCAGGCTGGCCATGAACTCCTAAGCGCAAGTGATCCACCAGCCTCGGCCTCCCAAAGTGCTGGGATTACAGGCGTGAGTCACCCCGCCTTGCCTTGGCTTTATTTTTCTTAACATCACTTATCTCTCTCTGGCACTAAAATATATATTCACATGTACAGTTAGTCTCGTTTGTTTGTTGCTTCTCTTCCCCAGTAAAATGTAAGTTCCATGAAGCATGGATTTTGTATCATTTTCTACTAGCACAGAGCCTGGCACATAGTGAGTACTCAGTAAATCCGCCTGAATGAGAAAATGAATAAACAAACAAATGAATCTGGACAACAATCCTAACCACTCTGAGTTTACCCTGAGGGGGCATCCTTCTGTGGGAGTTTCCCTCCACTGGCCAGCAGAACAGACCCCAGGTCTTGATACTGTGTCAGAGAGTTCTCATTTTCTGAGACCTGAAGCCAAGATAACAAAAACAGCAGAAGCAATTTAGCTTGGAATGACAAATAGGTTTCCTTAAGTCTGACAAGAGTCATTTAAAAATTCAAGACTGTTTCCTTAGTATTTAAAACTTAAACACCATGAAAACGCCCTATTATAGGAAACATATGCTATCTGTCTGTAGGGATTTGGAGTAGAAAATGGAAACTAAATAATACTTGGAGCCATGATGCGTTGATCACATACTCAGTACCTGTTGCTTGCATTCTCTCATTTTATCCTCATATCACAACCCCAATGTGATAGGAATTAAAATTGCTCCCCTTTTACAAAAGAGGAAACTGAGACTTTAAGGAATTTGTCCAGAATTGCACAGATAGTGGGCAGCATAGTGCCGGGGTTTGAATTCAGTTTACAGACTCACTTTTTTTTCTTTCTTTGAGACAGAGTTTCCCTCTTGTTGCCCAGGCTGGAGTGCAGTGTTGCCATCTCAGCTCACTGCAACCCCCACCTCCCGGGTTCAAGTGATTCTCCTGCTTCATCCTTCCGAGTAGCTGGGATTACAGGCACCTGACACCACACCTGGCTGTTTTTGTATTTTTAGTAGAGACGGGATTTCACCACGTTGGCCAGGCTGGTCTCCAACTCCTGACCTCAGGTGATCCACCCGCCTCAGCCTCCCAAAGTTCAAGTATTACAGGCATGAGCCACCACGCCCAGCCCCAGACTCACTTTTACTCAGATAAGAAGTGAGCAGGAGGCAGAGGCTCTTGGAGACCTCAGTCCCTTTCATGCACAGCAAATACTTCTGCTTCCCTCAACAAAAAGGCTTTGAAGAGCATGCACCTCTTGACTTTTTCAATGTACCTTCACTCTTCCAGCCACTGAAGTTCAGTGGCAGCCCTCCATTTCTCATCAGTATCGCCCCAGTTGCCAACTGCAATGATCCCTTTTCAGCAACTCTCCTATTTGACCTCTTAAAGATATTTTAGTTATACCAGTGCCCTTCTCCTGGGATTCCTCTTAGTCCTTAGCTTGGCTGATACTGTTGTCTCCTGGTTCTCCTCGTGCTGTCGTAAGACACTTTAAGGGGCATTTTTATCATGGGCAAATGGAAATAAAACATCTATTTCACAGAATTGTTACATGAATGAAAAAGGTCATATATGCAAAAACACTTGGCAAGTGTCTATTTCTCTAAAAGTGCTCACTGGTTTTTATTACTCTTGTTATCTCTTTCCACTCCCCATATTCTGTGCTGGGGTGAGGGGGGGGGGGGGGAAGATTTTTCAAAAGCTCTCTCCTCCTGTGCTTTTTTTTTTTTTTTTCTCCTTTTTTGAGTCAAGGTCTCCATCACCGCCCAGGCTGGAGTGCAGTGGTGCAATCTCTGCTCACTGCAACCTCTACCTCGCGGGCTCAAGCAATTCTCTCACCTCAGTTTCCTGAGTAGCTGGGACTACAGGCATGCACCACCACATCCAGCTAATTTTTTAAAGACACGGTTTTGCCATGTTGGTCAGGCTGGTCTCAAAATCATGACCTCAGGTGATCTGCCCACTTTGGCCTCCCAAAGTGCTGGGATTACAGGTGTAAACCACCACGCCCGGCCCAGAACCTGTGCTTCTGACTTCTTCTGGTCATCACCGGGACTCTCATTGGCCTCTCAAAGTCATTGTTCAAAATGGAATTAATCATCTTTCTCAGTTTTCCCACTTTCTCTCAGTTCATACAACCACAGTCTCTGTTATTCAAACCAGAGACTTCATCATCCCCATCCTTGTCTTCCCGCCAGCCGCTTCCCCACTCTGTTAGTCAATCAGCCACCAGGCTGCCGCCATACTTGTATTTTTTATTTATTTATTTATTTATTTATTTTGAGAGAGAGTCTCGCTCTGTCACCCAGGCTGGAGTGCAGTGGCATGATCTCAGCCCACTGCAACCTCCGCCTCCCGGTTCAAGTGATTCTCCTGCTTCAGCCTCCTGAGTAGCTGGGACTACAGGCGCCCTTCACCATGCCTGGCTAATTTTTTGTATGTTTGGTAGAGACAGGGTTTCACCATGTTGCCCAGGCTGGCCATGAACTCCTAAGCGCAAGTGATCCACCAGCCTCGGCCTCCCAAAG
>NW_012118088.1:502398-524166 GCF_000951035.1 Colobus angolensis palliatus
CTGGCTAATTTTTGTATTTTTAGTAGAGATGGGGTTTCACCATGTTGGCCAGGCTGGTCTCAATCTCCTGACCTCGTGATCCACCTGCCTCGTCCTCCCAAAGTGCTGGGATTACAGGTGTGAGCCACTGTGCACGGCCACTCTGCTTGTAAAATGGAGCCAGAAACTTGTGCTCTGATGTCAGATGGACCTGATTCATCTTGCTCTGCTATTGGTTCACTGTGTGACCTTGAACAAATTACATAATCTCCCTGGTCTCAGTTCCCTCATCTATAAAATGGAGATGATAATACCCACTTCATAGGGCCATTGGGAAGATTAAATAAGGTAATGCAAGTAAAGAACTTTTCAGTAAAGAGCATTTTGCACTGGCATATAGCAAATGCATCATAAATATCGACAGTCATGGTTATTATTGCTACTATTACTATTATAGTATTAGGTTGTGGTTACCCCCTATAGATACTGTGTTGGAAATGCATAGAGCTTTTGTGCAAATGGGATTTGCTGGCAAAGAAAAGGGACCCCAAATTAGTGGTTTGCCCCTTCTCATTAGGTGGGAATTAGCATGTACAGGTGTGAGCACTCGTGCATGCATGCACACATGTACACACATGTACATGCACCTATGTGTTATAACTCTGCCTCAGATAGGGGCCTTTTTGTATAGAAAGACCAGCAGGATGAGTGAGAAATGGCAACTATTTTCTCTCTAGAACCTGATTGCTTCACCAAACAATGGTTTGTATTTCCTCCCACATTCCTCCTTCCTAATTGAAGAGGGAGTGACTGAATTTACCTCCTGGTACGTTGCACTTAATGGTCAATGACTGCTCCAGCTAACCAGGAGCCTCGTGGTTGCCCAGGCGTTGTAAGCATCAAACCCAGATCTTCATTGGGATCTTCCTCCATTGGCTGGAGTTTATAAATTGTATTCTGTTGAGTTGGAAAACATCCACTGCTCCTGATTGAGAGCTGGAGGACAGCACTTTGAGGGGTCTGCTGCTATAAATACTGGGATCTCCCAGGTGATGTATAAATGGGTCATTACTTTGCATCTCGCACCCCCTGAAACATCTCAGGTGCCTTGATCCCATGTATTCCAACAGATGAGCTTGGCTGACTTCTCGGGGTGGGTTGGGGGGACATGCCACATGCCTCTGGCCCCACCATCTCATGCCTTTGCCATCCATCTCCTGACTGCCCAGAAGGACACCAGAAACGGCTCATGAGCTACAAAAACTGAAGGTCGGGAACCCAAGGTCGTGCACCAAAGGTCATGAGAATTTTGCATTTTATGTTGCTCTCATTTCTGATCATTTGAAACAACCTCTCTGAGTTTCTGAAAGGGAAGGGATTGGAGAAAAGCACACCCGATTATGCTAGGTTCTGTTTTATTTTGGCTTTTGTTTTTGTTTTTTTCCCACCCACCACAAGTTCTTTTCTTCCCCTCTCATAGTGTGGGCGAAATGCTGAAAACTTCGACCGATTTTTCACCCGCCATCCACCAGTCCTAACACCTCCCGACCAGGAAGTCATCAGGAATATTGACCAATCAGAATTCGAAGGATTTTCCTTTGTTAACTCTGAATTTTTAAAACCCGAAGTCAAGAGCTAAGTAGATGTGTAGATCTCCGTCCTTCATTTCTGTCATTCAAGCTCAACGGCTATTGTGGTGACATTTTTATGTTTTTCATTGCCAAGTTGCATCCATGTTTGATTTTCTGATGAGACTAGAGTGACAGTGTTTCAGAACCCAAATGTCCTCAGGTAGTTTGGAGCATCTCTATGAGATGGGATTATGCAGATGGCCTATGGAAAATGCAGCTGCATAATTAACACATTATCAAAGTCCTCTTACAATTTGTTTTCCGCAGCATGTCAGCTAAGTAGACCCAATGGGGAGAGAAAATGCCTGCTTTCTTTCCCTCTTTTTCTGCACTGCCATATTCACCCCAAACCATCCAATCTGTGGATAATTGGATGTTAGCAGTACTCTTCTACTTCCGGGCCTGGAGCTTGGCTTGTATCCAAGTGTATGGTTGCTTTGCCTAAGAGGAATCCCTCTATTTCACCTGTTCTGGAGGCACCAGACCTTGAAAAGAACATGCTCAAAACAAAATGTTACTTGTTATTTTTTTAAACTCAAAGTTAAAGTTATCAAAGTTCTAAAATTCCAAGAATGTGCTTTTAGACAGTCTCAGTCTAAAAGCACTTCAAGGGGTCAAAGGGCAACCAGCTTGGGTGCTACCTCAGTGTTGGAGTTTCTGATACATTATGTCTTTGATCACTCTCATCCCCAAACTACTTGAAAAGGGCATTTGGCACCACTCCCTGAAAAAACACAGTCACTCTAGCAAGGCCCCCAAAGGGCCCTGGTTTTACATTGCATTTCAAACTTTATTTGCTTTGGGGTTTTGTTTCTGTTGATGTTCAAATGCAAAAAAAAAAAAAAAAAAAAAAAAAAAGTGACTCACATTGTTACACATGCTTTAAAATATGTGTTCAAATGTTATT
Source organism: Colobus angolensis palliatus (assembly GCF_000951035.1). Lineage (NCBI taxonomy): Eukaryota > Metazoa > Chordata > Mammalia > Primates > Cercopithecidae > Colobus > Colobus angolensis. The sequence continues at coordinate 504,916 of NW_012118088.1, forward strand.
AACCACATTGACGACCTGCTTTGATTTAACCAAGAAGACGGCTGCGGAGCCTAGCAGACTGAGGCCTGTGGGAATGGGATTTGTCTAGATTTGTTACTGGCTTTAGAAAGCTAATTAAGTGCTCTGAAAAAGACACCGTTTCTTGAAACAAAGATGGTTGTATTCCTCACTTTGATGTTGTTTTGCAAGATGTTTGTGGAAATGTTCATTTGTATCTGGATCTCTGTTATGTGCCATTTTTCTTCTAGCATCGAGATACAATAAAAAAAAAAAAAAAGAAAAGAAGAAGAAATACTATTTCAAGGAAAGCTGATCTTTTTGAAAAACGTGGACCTAAACTACAAAGTGGGAACTGAGGAGGGAACTCAGGAGAAAGGAACTAACTGTGGAGCTTTAATCTTGGCCCCAGTGTTCAACTACTCGGAGAGGCGGGGGCTGTGGCCCATTCAGGGGCTGCCAGTGGCCTATAGTGGGGTGGGAAGACCTGGGCAGAGCCAACGAGGATATTGGAGCCCAAAGTCAAGTTTAGAGACCAGCTGGGAACATGAATGGGGCTCTTGATTTTCTTATCAAAATCACTACTCCTCCCAGCTTGGACTAAATCTTCCTTCTAGCAAACAGCTTTGCAAGCTCCCTAAAGCCCAAGCTCCCTAAAGCCCTTGGGTGGGAGAAATTTCACTCCTGTCTGAGCGGATTAAGACAGCAGGTGACTCCTCCTCCTCACCTGCCGTGTCCTGCTATTCTCAGGCAGCTCTAAAGAGAATTCTTATCACAGTTCAAGTGATTTCCAGAAGTTCCAGGGCTTCTGAGAGACCATCAGGGAAATTTTGACAACTTGACAAATGTCCTTGAAGTAAGATGTCTCATCTTTACGGAAAAATGGGGTTTGGACTTCTGCTTAGGCAAAGTCTCCTGCAGTTCATCCTTCTCTGTCCTCTTCTTGCTTCAGGCTTGGGGACCGTCCCTGCTGTCCCCACTATGATGGCAATCAGGACCTAAGGTGAAGCAAACTTGAAGTTCTAGCTGGCAAGTTTAGGCAATTAGAGAAGGAGGAAAATCGGAGCAAAGCCCCCTCACTTTATCGTTGAGAAACTGGCATCTGGAAAGAGGAAGGAACTTGCCCAAAGTCAGTCAACTGGGATAAAAACCTGGGTGTCCTGATCCTCATAGCAAGGCAACAGGCATCTCTGAGCCAGGCCCACCAACAGGCAAGATTTGAGGTCTCTCATCTGGTGGTTGGCTCATGATCTCATTTTGCTTGGACATGCTCTCAGGAAGATGAAAACCATGGAGAAACACTAGGCCACTGACAAATGATCTGAGACAACTTTAGAAAACAATGTAGGATGGATGGAAAGAGAAAGAGAGAGAGAGAGAGAAAGAAAGAAGAAAAAGAAAGAACGGAAGAAGGAAGGAAAGAAGGCAGGAAGGAAGGAATATAGTGTGTTTATATAATGCACTCAACATTTTCCAAATTCTTGCCATTATTTTTCAAAAGTTTAATAGTTTGCAGAAATAGATACTCAAGTCAAATCTCTTTTAGAGAAACTTTCCATGGAAAGTCAGAATTTCTACCACTTCCTTTTCTATCCACATTTCCAGTGCAGAAGAAACTGAGAAACAGAGCTTTTTTAAGAGAGGACAGGGCCATAGCCACAAGGGCCTTCTTGGGGGATTAATGGGAGGTCAGTAGAATTAATAACCCTCCTTGGATGAGTGCTGCTGTTCTCACGTGGTTTCAGATGCTATCAGCCTCAAAGAAATGATCTCAACAGAGAAGCTCATTCTCTCCCAACTTCTGTGGTAAAATCCAGGAGTATTTTCTCTGGGGATCTGCCCACAGGGCAAAGTCCATAAAGGCAAGTCCTGTCTGAACCTTGTGGTTATCTGAAGCATTAGCCATCACCAGCACAACAAAGAGGACAGGGCTTTCCAAGGTGGGGCTGGTCAGAAGGTAATGTTTGCTAAGATGCCCACAGGCAGGGAAAGCGAAATAGGGTTGATGAGACCAGATAGGGTTGATGAGACCAAGGGAGACCTAAAAAAAAGGCAGGTTTGTGTCTTCTAGCTCCAAATGTACCTGCCTTTTAGCTCACACACTGTTCTGGAGTTCTCAGACCTTTAAGGGCCCTAACACAGTTCAGTTTATAAAGGGGTTCAAAAGGGACAGTGGCCCATTTGGAAGACCTTTAAGATCAATGGGAATACATTCCATTGTTTCGCCTCAGAGTAAAGTTTCTGGCTCGGGGGTAATTATAAGTTGTGAAAAGGATAGAGGCATATCCCAAGTCTTCCTTTATTCCACAAATAATTACAAACAACCTACTGTGTGCCAGGCACTCTTCTTGGCACTGGAAATACAGTAGTGAAGAACCTGATGAGGACCCTGTTTATTGTTGCTCTCCAAGAAGTTCTCCAAGAATACTGTTTCTTGGAGAGAAATAATAAATAAACAAGACAATTTCTGAAAGCAATAAGTGCAATCAAGATAATTAAAGGATGCTAAAGTGTGACTCATGGGGATTGGGAGAGAGATGCACAGACAATATTAAAGAGGAGACATTCGAGCTTTGCTGTGAACACCGGAAGTAACACACCGAGCGCCTGGGGGATGGAAATTCCTGTAGCACCCCACAGGCTAACAGCAGACAGGACAAGACAAACAGGGCAGGTGGGACATGGTAGAGATGGACCCCAGGAAACAGCTCTGTCAGCATCTTAACCTGCTCCACTCTAGCCACACATACCCACGTGTACTCCTGAGACCTGTGTGTCCACCTCACTCCCCGACTCTCACACAGACACGGCAAGAATAAGGAGGGAACTCCATAGAGACATTTTACCTATCTCAGGGGAGCAGCCACAAAGAAGCAAGTCTTGTAAAAGGTGTTTTGCAAAGGAGAGTGAACCCAGCAATGAGAGATCCTTAACAGCTAGTGCCCATTAGGGGGCTAAACCTAAAGCCTAAGTGTTGATGGCTCAAATGCTCATGAGTTAGTCAATACTTACTGACCCCCTGGCCTTTATAATCTGACACAACTTTGGCTGCAGCCCGGGAATGTGCAGGGCACTAGTGAATCCAAGGCCTTCTTCTCTGGTTGTCTTGTAATAAAACAGCCATTGGGCTGTCCCTCCAGTCCGAGGGACTGAGATGAGGCCTATGTAGCAGCGATGTTGTCAGGTAAAAATCAGGAACCCTCTGAAATCTTGGGCATGCCGCCCTGCCTGCTTGTGCCTCGGTTCTCTCATATGTCATATATAGGAGGTGAGGACTCCAACTCTACCTGCCCCAGGTGGGTGTGGTGATGATGAGAAAAGACAAGAGGCTTGCAAGGACCCTAAGGAGGTTGGCGCATCATACAGATTCCTTTATTAGCCCACATTCTGATGTTCCCTGGTGAGACTTGCCCCAAACAATTGCTAGTAAATGGGAGTTAATTTCTTCCCCACCTTCCTACTGAACAAAAAAAGAAATGTCAGACTTACTAGGAGAATCGAGTTGCTTTGAGTTTATTTTGTTTTGTTTTATTTTGTTTTAAGGCTCCCCTTACACACCTTCCTTTAAGCTTTGGGTTTTCTCTCATAGTTTGTTGACTAGATACATGCTAAAAATGTCTTTGGAGAGAACTTCTGCCTGATAAAGACCCAATTCTAGTCTGTGGGTGGATTTTCGAGCTGACAGTGGTCAATTCCTTTCATTAAGCAGTGATCTGATTTCTCCACATGGTCATTCTGCCTTCTTGGGGGCAGAGTAGATGGGCAGCAGTTCACCTTTTCAAATAAAGAGGTCTTCAAGCCACCTGGGCTGCTACTGAATGGTTTTCTCCAGGACGCTCTACCTAATGGTTATTTCTATAACATTAAGCATGGTAATAAGTAGCTTCCAATTCAATTCATCCTAAAGCCAAAGAAAATACACCACCACCACACACACACACACACACACACCACTTTATGACAATTCTTACAGAAATTCAATGACATTTCTTTTCTTAGAAAATTTCCACCACGTTTCTATCCCCAAGCCAACATACAATGTGAAATGAAAGCTAGTACGTGGAGAGCAGCTGCTAAAAATTTTCAGCACAGGGCTCTTTCTGACTCTGTTCATGAGATGGCATCAGCCATCTGATGACTGGCGTATCTTGGTCCTGTGTCTTTCTTCTTATGCTGTGTTAATGTGTTTACTTTCCATTTGGCAGAGAGACAAGAGAGACACCTCCAACTTCGACAAAGAGTTCACCAGACAGCCTGTGGAACTGACCCCCACTGACAAACTCTTCATCATGAACTTGGACCAAAATGAATTTGCTGGCTTCTCTTACACTAACCCAGAGTTTGTCATTAATGTGTAGGTGAATGCAAACTCCATCATTGAGCCTGGGGTGTAAGACTTCAGGCCAAGCGTACGTATCAATTCTAGTCTTCCAGGATTCACGGTGCACATGCTGGCATTCAACATGTGGAAAGCTTGTCTTAGAGGGCTTTTCTTTGTATGTGTAGCTTGCTAGTTTGTTTTCTACATTTGAAAATGTTTAGTTTAGAATAAGCGCATTATCCAATTATAGAGATACAATTTTCCAAACTTCCAGAAACTCATCAAATGAACAGACAATGTCAAAACTACTGTGTCTGATACCAAAATGCTTCAGTATTTGTAATTTTTCAAGTCAGAAGCTAATGTTCCTGGTAAAAGTTTTTACAGTTATTCTATAATATCTTCTTTGAATGCTAAGCATGACCAATATTTTTAAAAATTGTGAGTAAGCTTTGCAGTTACTGTGAACTATTGTCTCTTGGAGGAAATTTTTTGTTTAAGAATTGATATGATTAAACTGAATTACTATATGCAAGCTCTTGTTTATATGTCTTTTCTTAAATGGATCACGTTACAGAGGTTACAAACTGAAGATCCAGTTTGTAGCCATTAGATAAGCTTAATTTTACTCACATAGAATTTTATTTAATTAAAACCATTGTGAACATGAAAAAATAAGATACTTTATATAAATTCCTGTACTTTTAGAGTCCCTTGAAAAAAGAAACAAAAGACTAGCAGCTCTAAGCCTATGTTTCCACATGGAAATAATTCTACAGAACTGAGAAATGCTCTCTCCTTTAAAAGCAGTGTATGTTCTCATTTTGCCACAGTCTCCATCACCCCCTATTGTCTTATACCTTCCATCCACTTCCCTGGCTGCTGTAACCACTTGAGGTTGAGACCTCTGTCGTTCGTGAGTCACAGGTTTGAGGACCTTCATATTTTCTTGTGCCCTTAATCAGGGTATGTGCACAGTCATCCACTCAATGTGATTTGTGTTTATTAAGCTTATGTATGTAGCACAAAGTACATAAGATTTTATTCCAGCCATGACAAAAGTCAGGAAAGAGGCTGGTGTCAGTACAGAGGGGACCCTTTGTTTGTTGTCCATGAGGATGTTGCTATTTGTAAAATGACTTACCTTTTACTTATATTCTCCTAATTTAGCTTAGCACCTGCCAAAAAAGGGTGGGGGGTTAAAGCCATTTTTTTTTTTTTTTCAACAGCTTGTGCAGGGAGGCCCAAGAGAAGAGGGAGAAATAAGGGAGACTGCTTCTAAACCCTGCTGGCATGATAAGGAGCTACACACTCTCACAGCAGAGTGGCACAGTACTAAATCACTGGGTGTCAACCTGATACCTTCTTCTCTGAATAAAGTCATGCTTCTGTTTTCTTTTCAAAAGATAGAGTAATCCAATCTGTAGCACATGCCTTTGTAGCTGCTAAGGCTAGTGGGTAGTAGAAAAGAGCAAACCTGTTCACGCTACGTACATTATGACTCTCTACAGCGTGTATTCATCTCTTCCCTTCTTGAAAAAGCTTCAGTAAATGGAGCACTGGAAAGATACAGTGAATCCATTTATCTTACCTAGTGCACTAATCTTTGCAGCATTTTAGAAACTCTGCCAGTTAAAGTTGGCTGAAGCCCATTTAAACTTCAGGAAGAAACTGTGTTCTAGGCATCACATTTAGAAAACAAAAATACCTGGGATTCTACAGATGTTTGAACATGCATTCCATTTAAGACAGTATTATATAGAAGAGGTTACCATTGCTGCCTCTTATTCCTCCTCATTCCATGCCAGCTTCTCAAACTTTCCCCCTCTGCCAGATATAAACCCATCTTTCATTTAATAAATATTGAGCCCCAACTCTGAGCCAAGCACAGTTCTGGCTACTGGTGTTACAGAGACCAATAAGATAGTCCAGGACTCCCCACTTGTAGGGACAACATGGCTGCAGAAATCCTGGCCTGTCATCCTCCTAAGATCATGTCCAGTGAGAAAGAGTGGGAGGTCCTATAAAAGTGTTGTAGTTTACTCCAGTTGACTTGGCCCGGTCACATGTGCATTCCTGAGCCAAGAACTGTGGGTGGAGCGGGGAGGCAAGTGAGGTGCTTTGATTGGGATTGGCCAAACCTAAGTTGTATTAGCTATTACTGTGTAACAAGTTACCCCAAAACTTTAAAGCAATAAACATTTATGACCTCTCAATGTCTGTGGATCAGGAATCTGGGTGTGGCTTAGGTAGTATAAAGTCTGTCATGAGGATGTGGTTAAGCTATTGACCAGGGTTGTAGTCACACGTGAAGGTTCAGCTGGGGGAAGATGGGATTCATTTCCAAGCTTACTCACATGGTTGTTGGCGACCCCAGTTCCTCACTTCATAGTTCCCTCCACAGGGCTGCCTCTGGACATGGCAGCTGGCTTCTCCTAGGGCACATGATTCAAGTGAGGGTGCCCAGTTTGGAAACCACAGTCTTTTTGCAATCTAATTTCAGAAGTGACATCCTATCATGTTTCTGTTTTCTGCTCTTTATGAGTAAGGCCAGCCCATGCTCAAGGGCAAGGGATTTTGCAAAGTGAGACTATTGGAAAGTGGAAGTCTTTAAGGACCATCTTACAGATTGTCTATCACACATAGGATGAGCTGCACCTCTGCAGCTAGGGGTAGAGTGCCACTCAAAACACAGGAACTGGGAATAGGTGAAAAACAACTCTCTGAATAAAAATTGGAAGTTGTTCTTGGAACAGAGGGGATGTATGCCCAGGAAGGAAACCACAGTGTTAGATCCTCTGTAGATGGGAATTTGGGGCTACTCCAAAGATTCTTGAAGCTAGTGATGTATGAGAAATGGGTCAACACTGATAAACAATTAAAGGAGTGGTTCACCTGGCGTTGCATTGGTCCACAGTAGTCTCTGTTGTTTCATAGCCAAGCTCACCACCCAAGGCAGAGACCTGAATTGGACCTTCTGATGAGTTATAGTTCTTTGCCTTCAAGATCTCAAAACCCATCAAGAAGATGAGTTGAAGGAAACATACACATGGTGTAAGTCTATGTCAATTTTTGGGCACTGAGTAACAAACCACATCACAACCTAATGGCTTAATAAAAACTACCACTTATTTAGCTCACGATATGGTTTTTCTGGCCTGGCCTCCCCAGTTTGTCTCTGATGGACTTGCTTGTGTATCTTCAGTCAGCTGGAAGATTATCTGATGACTGGAGCATTGAAGAAATAAAACAGATGGAAAGAAATTGCTGGGAATAGTCTGGACTTTCCCACAGTCAGATTCTTCAATCTCAACATACAAAGGCGTGATAGCAGAGTTTAGGCTTGTCAATTGGATGACCACAGCCAACTTAAGAGCTTCAAACCCAATGAGGACAAATTTCTGAAATCCTCAGAGCTTATTCTTGCCACGATTCTTTCTCTGACCTCACATACAAGCTCAGATGCTGGTGAAATCAAGAAGAAATGCAAAGCAAGATACATAGGAACCAAATCTGGGATACCCAATCCAGTTCCACCTGTAATGTCCTATGCGGGGACATAGATAGAGCTGGAGGCCATTATCCTCAGAAACTAACACAGGAACAGAAAACCAAATACCACATGTTCTTACTTATAAGTGGGAGCTAAATGATGGGAACACATGGAAACACACGAGTAGAACAACACACACTGGGGTCTATCAGGTGGTGGAGGGTGGGAAGAGGGAGAGGATCAAGAAAAACTAATGAGTACTAGGCTTAATACCTGGGTGACTAAATAATCTGTATAACAAATCCCCGTGACACAAGTTCACCTATATAACAAACCTGCACATGTATCCCCTAACCCAAAGTAAAAGTTAAAAAAGCAAAACAAATAAATACCCTAAAGCCCAGTATCTCAGGTCCTATATCTTTGCTTGTTTTGATGTGGGACTGCATTGACCTACACAGAATTCTGCTGCTCATCACTTCCTAGACAAGCAATGTTGGCTCCAAAATGGAATCCCAATTTCCAAACACAACAAAGTTTTAGCTCTAGGGGACTTGCCCAGTGAGTGAACCACACTCCTTCCACTAAGAACTTTTCCCCATAAATGCTAGTCTCCCTGGCATATAGCCTGCCAAAATCAGGGCAGATGTCAGGGTGAGATGAAAGTGGTATTTGGACAAGAGATGCAAGAACATTTAGTTTTGTTGTCAACCAGTGACTACTCCTCACAAGATCCAAGAGGGAAATAAATGCATATAGGACAATGCCTAGAAAATGAAGAATTTATTATGATTTGCAGATTTGGCTGCATATTCAATATGGGATCCTAATCCTAAAGTGGTTGGACTCCATAGAGAACTAGATATCAGGTGGATTGTATTAGTTATCTGTTAATAAATTACCCCCAAAATTAGCAGCTTAAAACAACACACATTTATTATCTGCACTTTCTGTGAGTCAGGAGTCTGGGCACAGCTTAGCTGGGTCTTCAGAGTTTCACATAAGCTATAGATAAGGTGTTGGCTGGGGCTGTGGTCTTATCTGAAATTTCAGCTAGGGAAGAATCCACATCTAAGCTTACTTACATGGTCGTTGCCAGGATTCAGTTCCTTGTGAGCTGTCAGACTGAGGTCTTCAGTTCCTCACTGGCTCTTGGCAGGAGGTTGCCCTCAGTTTGTTGCCATGTGGGTCTTGCCAAAGTAGAAGCTTGCTTCATCAAATTATACACACTAAGAAGTCAATATAATGAGAATACCAGTAAGCTGGAAGCCCCATTCTTCTGTAACCTAATCATAGAAGTGACATTATATCCTTTTTGCTGTATTCTATTAATTATAAGCAAGTCATTAGGCCCAGTCCACACTCAAGGGGAAGGAATTACACAAGGATATTGTGGTATTAAATATATACACACACACATATGATGTAGAACTTTAATCTACAGTTCCTGGCTCATACCTCCCATAACCCTTGTGATAGTCTTGTTATAATGTTGGATGCTTTAGACCTCAGGAAATAGAAGCTCTCTGACCTTCTTCTGCCCTCCTTCAGGCAGGACTCTAATCTTCCCCCAGCTTTCTGATTGTGGGTCATAAGACCCTCATTTCAGAGGCGGTCCCCTGCCCCATACTTGGGGGAAGAAATGCTGATATCATGAAGATTCCATAAAAACTTCACAAAAGGATAAGGTTGAGTGAGCTTTCAGATAGCTGACCACATGGAAGTTCCTGGAGAGTGGTTCTCCATATTTCTCCCAGTGGAGAGGGCATGGAAGCTCCACGCCCCTTCCTGCATACCTCACCCTATGCAAGACATCCTCTTCTGTATTCTTTGTAATATCTTCTATAATAAACAAGTAAATGTAAATATTTCCCTGAGTTTTGTGAGCCATTCTAGCAAATTAATCAATCCCAAAGAGGGGACTGTAGAAACCCCAACTAGAAGTTGGTTGATCAGAAGTTCCAGGGGCCTGGATTTGTGACTGGTATCTGGTGGGTGGGGAGGGGGCAGTTTTGCGGGCTGAGTCCTCACCCTATGGGATCTAATGCTATTTCCAGGTAGATAGGGTAGGAATTGAATTGGAGGATACACAGCTGATGTCCACTGCTTGTTGATGAGGAAAACCTCCCAGACATTTGGTTACAGAAGTCTTCTGTGTTGATTGTTGTGGTATGGAGAGCAGGAAAAACACAGGCATAAATAGGCAAGATGGAGACTATTGCGAGCCATGTCTGAAGCTGTCTACCACATAATATGGGCTGGAGTAAGGGAGGGAGGTGTCTTAGCACTGTGTCCAATAAACGTGCTCAATCTTGACCAGCCAGGTCAACCCTCCTCCCTAGAGGTGAAGTCGGAGTTGAGAGCAGGGACTATGAGGATCCCTTTGAGAGTTTCCGAGCTGGTGTGAATGATCAGACTGACACAATTAATCCAGATGAAAGAGATTCTTTCAAACATAATGATTTGGGCCTCTCATAAACAGAGAAGAAATTAGTATTTCCTTAAACCCACACAACTTAAGGGCCCTTGCTCTCAAAGGAGTTTCCTTGACTCCCTAAGACATGAGCAGCACCAGATTCACATTTATGCCCTAGTTAAGCAGCAGAAATCAAAAGGGGACTTTAGTTGATGAACCCCTGAAGGTATTTGACCTCAAGGTCGTCTTCAGGAAATCCTACTAATTGTAACTGGGCAGAGCTCAGCACAGGACTTTCAAGGGAAATAGATGAGCAAAGAGGAAATACCAGGAAATTATGCTAAGGGGAGAAGACTCTCTGATAGAGAAGAGGAACAAGCAGAAATGACCTCCAAATCTCATTCTCTATCATCTCATGGCTCAAATCTGGATTGGGGGTGATTTGCTTATTGTTAATATACTACAGGGGCTGAACCCATGGCAGGGAGCCCATGCCTTTGGAGAGAGATCATTGGACACAGAAGGTCTATTTCACTCATTCATTCTACAAATCTCTCTTTAGAATGAATGACTGTTCCAGATGGGAACAAAGCACGGGTCCTTTTCTCATGCAGCTGATGTTTAGGAGGGATGCATATTAAATGTATATTAAATATGGTGAATAACATGATAGGAGACAGCAGGGTTTTGACCTGCTGGGTTGTCAGTAAATAGCTGGGTTGTCAGCTGTTTAACCTAAGGGGCCAAGGAAGGCCTTCTTGACAAGGTGATATTTTGAGCTCAAAGATGAGGAACCAGAGCAAAGCATTCCAGACTGAAGGAACGTCAAGAGCTAGAACCTGAGGGCTGGCCTGTCAAGGAGCAGAAAGTAGAACCACATGGCTGAAGACTGGTAAGCATTGGACTAGGTGGTAGAAGATTCCTTCCAAAGAGGAAGTCAGTGGTCTGATCACGTAAGCATTTGTAGACCCTGCTGAGAAGCTTGACTTTGTTCTAAGTTCAATGAGAATCCCTTGAAGACTGTATTACTTTCCTGTTGTTGCTGTAACAAATTGTCACATGCTGTATATCTTAAAACAACACAAATACTTTATATTATTGTTCTGGAGGTGAGAAGTCCAAAAGCAGCCTTACTGGACTAAAATCAAGGCATTAGCAGAGCTGGTTCCTTCTGGAGGCTCCAAGAGGAGAATTGGCTTCATTTCCTTTCTCAGCTTCTAGAGGCTGCCTGCTTCCTTAGCTCATGTCCCCTCTTCATCTTCAAAGCGCATCTCTGCAACCTCTATGTCTCCTTTTCCATCTGTGACTTTTCTGCATCCCTTGTGATTACCTTGGGACCGCTTAGATCATCCAGGATAATCTCCCCGTCTCAGATCCTTAACACATCTGCAAAGTCCCTTTTGTCATGTAAGGAGCATATTCACAGGTTTCAGCGATTAGGATGTGAATGTGTTGGGAGGGCCTTTATTCTGTCTCCCTACAGAAACTTTAAGCAAAGAATTGCCATGATTTGATTTGTATTAGAGAATGTAGTTTGTAGAGAAAGAGGAGCAGGAAAATAATTGGAGGCCATTGTAATAGTGCAGCAAGGAGGAAGAGGTGCAGTTTACCTTGACCACTGCCATCCTTGTAGAGATGAAAGAGGAGAAACACACACACACACACACACACACACACACACACACACACACACAGACAGAGAGAGAGAGAGAGAGGCAGGTGACTGCCTCTGACAAATCCAGCCAATCTTGTTTCTACTGACCCCAAGCCCAGGGTTCTTTCAGCCATCCCAGCTTTGTTTCTCTAGGGTCTGTGTGACATTTTTGAAGGGAAGAGACTTGGCCACAAAGGGAGGGAAAGCAGGATAAGATTAGGGCATCTGTCATGGTGAGTAAGGCCCGGAGTAGTACGCTGAATAATGACCACCCAAAGATACCAAGTCCTAACCCTGGAATATGGAAATTTTACCTTATTTTGGGGGTGGGGAGGAAGGTCTTTGCAAGAAGTAATTGAATGGAGGATCTGGAGATGAAGCGATGACCCTGGGTTAATAGGGTGGGCCCTAAATGTCATCACGAGGTTCCTTATAAGGGAGAGGCAGAGGAAGATAACACAGACACACACAGGAGAAGGTGATGAGAAGATGAGGCAGAGGGAGATGCAGGCACTAGATGCTAAAGGATGCAACAGGCACCAGAAGCTGGAAGAAGCAAGGAATGCGTTCTCCCCTAGACCCTCCAGACAGAGCACAGCCCTGCCAACACCTTGATTTCATACTTCCAGCCTCCCGGACTGTGGGAAAACACCTGTCACTGTTTAAGGCTACTCAGTTTGTAGTAATTTGTTTCCACAGCCCCAGAAAACTGATACACCTGGTGTGGATCAGCTCATAGCCTAACCTGTGACCCAACTGCTGTGAAATTGACCAAGCTGGCATTTCAAAACCAAGCTCTGGAGTATTGCAGTGCTGCCAGGCAAGGGTAGTCAGGGATGAACCCTCACTCCCGGTTGTCCCAGGAAACAAGATGGGACGGCACTACAAAGGCCGCTCTGACAGCCAGAGGACCTTGATGCCTCTAAACCCCTTTCCCATTGGCACTGTCCCCACCAGCTGGAATAAAGAGCAAAGACCCTGTCTCTGTGCATGCAGCCCTCCTGCGGGGCCCCTGAAGACAACGGATGCTTCGTATGGTGCAGGCCTGGGGACAGCTCGCCTCTCCCTCGCAATACACCCACCTGGGGTTGGCTCAAACTCCTTTTTGTCTGTTGCTGCAGAGAGTGGTGGAAAGCTACAGAGAATGGACAAAACTCACAGACCATCTGTTCATCTTCTGTGTTTTGTGAATTTATTTTCAAATGTTAAGCATGCGATAGCAGTCGTCAGGCATCATCTCAAAACTTACCATTTGGGGAAAGGCACTCTCTTAAAAATCTACAAGAATCACTCACAGACCAGTGAGACTCAGGGTTTGGAATAGGGGGTGAGTCGTATTTTGAAACATCTTCAAATATTATCATATAATTTTATAACCGGAAAAGGAAAATAAGATGTCTTGTTTTTATAATACAGATTTCAGGAAGGAAAGCTTGACAAAATTTCACTAGAAGGGCTCTGTAGAAAATGTAGGGATTTTTTAAGAATGAATCAAGGCTCTTGATCAAGAGTGGGCGTGTGGGGGCTTATTGGAATCTCCTGGCCATGGTAAGATTTCATAAATGTTTTTCAGGAAGGGACACAGGTTCTCTCTCTCTCTATATATATATATATATACACACACATATACACATACACATACATATATTTTTATCTGTCTATCTATCATCTATCTATATATATATAGAGAAAGAGAGAGAGAGAGAAAGAGCATCACATTTTCAGTAAAGGGATGTGTCACCTTGATTTGATTCTAGCATGATCGGAAACTGGATAAAATGGATAGTTTACAGTCATCTAGGAAGGGATGTGTCTATGGTTGTTAGGGATAAGCAGAATGTACCAACTCCTGAAGATGGATTTTCTCTCTGTGTCCTGCCACTCGGGGCCAAGTTGGGGAGACTCCAGTGTAGGAAGAGACCCTCACTCTAAATTCAATGGCCTCCAACAGGAGCTTCTATTCTGGGTAGAACTATCCTTGTGCATCAGAGATGAGTCTGGGAATGTTGAGGGCGATTGGGAAATTAAGCAGCTAATTCTGAAAATCATGACCTTTGGCATCCACAACTAAGCCCTCTTGGTCAACATGACGAGAGCTGAAGATGGACACCCTGGAGCATGTTCCCCTTTTATTCATACAACTGCAGAAAACTTGACGCAGGTAGGAATAAGGGGTTACTCTAGAGTAGAGTGTAGGGGCGAGAGCCCAGAGTTGGGAATCAGAGTGTGCAACTCCCAGCTCTGCCACATGCTAGCTGCACAACCTTAGCCCTTCTATGTCTTCTCATCCTTAAAATGAGACAATAACAATACTTCTCCCTTAGGTTTGTTGTGGAGATGGATTGAGATAGTGCCTGAATCATAGCATGCTCTGTGTATGTGTTAGCCGTTATTTTCATTATTTCAGGAGCCAGGCAGGTAAGGCAAGTGCCTGAAACTTTCCCAGGTGTAGAAAAATGGGAGTGTTTTAAACCAGGAGTTTCTGACCTGGACGTTGTCTGTCTTCTCCACAGTGAGCAACCACGGCAGTGTCAACTCCAAATGACAGCCTGAAAGAATGTGTACCATGGTGCCATCTCTTCCCATTCCTCAGGAGAAGCTGGAAAGCCAGATGTTTATATGAACGGTCCTGATTTTAAAATATGAGCCATTAGCCAGGCGTTTTGAGTTTTTCTTAAACAGGCATAAATAGGCGAGATAAAGACTATTGGGAGCCATGTCTGAAGTTGTCTACCTCATAACGTGCGCACCTGTAATCCCAGCTACTCAGAAGGCTGAGGGGAAAAGACCACTTGAGCCCAGGAGTTTGAGACCAGCCTGGGCAACATAGTAAGACCCTGTCTGTAAACAAAAAAAGGGGGCACTGATTCTAATTTTTTGAAACTTGAGGCTGTGCAAGTAAAATATGTCCACTGGATGTGTCTGTCAGATGGGCTACAAGCTTGAAACCTGTAATGTGCAAGATTAAGAAATATACATTTTTCAGCTCTTTTAAGAGAATTCAAAGAGTATTTGGAAGCATCCTATTTGCAGGATATATTAGCTGGACATTATCATTTATAAGATAATAATTTCACACTTACAATGTGTCAAGACCTATTCCTAGGGCTTTGCCATAACAACTCAGTTATTCCTCATGACAACTTAAGAAGTAGGTACTATGAGTTTTGCCATTTTATAGTCAGGAAACTGAGGCTCATCAAGGTTAAGTAATTTGCTCGTGATAAAATAGCAGATATTGGAGCAAGACTTTGAATGCAAAAAAAAAAATAATGTGAATTAATCGTACACAAAAATAACATGGAATGTTGGCATGGCCAGGGTTTTCATCAAAATTCATAAGGCTGTGTACTGCTAACTGGTGTTGGGACTAGTAGGACCACAACAGGACCCAAGCAATCAGAACCCAGCATAACCTGACTGTGCACAGAGTGGCTTGTGTCCAGGAGAAGTTAGTACTTGGCCACTGAACATGTATGTGGTTGACATGGCAAAGTATTAAACACACAGATGATGACTAACCCTTACCTTGTGTCATTCATTAATATTAGCTTACTTAGTATTAAATATTAATTTACTTAATCCCAATGAGGCAGATACTATTTCATTTTTGTTGTTTTTGTTTTTTGTTTGTTTAAAACAGAGTATTGCTCTTGTTGCCCAGGCTGAAGTACAATGGCGCAATTTCGGCCCGCTACAACCTCTGCCTCCTGAGTTCAAGCAATTCTCCTGCCTCAGCCTCCCAAGTAGCTGTGATTACAGGTGTCTGCCACCACAATCAGCTAATTTTTGTATTTTTAGTAGAGACGAGGTTTCACCATGTTGGCCAGGCTGGTCTTGAACTCCTGACAGGTGATCCACCTGCCTAAGCCTCCCAAAGTGCTGGGATTACAGGCATGAGCCACCATGCCTGGCCGGCAGATACTATTTTTGTCATCCCCATTTTATGTGGAAACTGAACCACAGAGAGGTGGAGCCATTTGCCTGAGACTACGCAGCCACTAACGAGGCAGAGTTTGAATCTAAACAGTCCAATTCTTGAGTCTGTGCTCTTAACAATCACAGTTTGTACATAAATCAATTGAGAACATCAAATGCCTGTGGCTGTATCCACTGCAAAAATGCTTGTGAGTAAGGGACGACAGAACAAAGGGAGAGATTCTGAATTAAGTTACAGACAAAACTGAGCATTTGCAGGGAAATGCTGTTTGCTTTATAATGATGATAGTCGCTATCTTTCAGTGAGTGACTGCTAGGTTCCCACCAGTGTTCAGTTTATTTCAGCCTTACATAAACTGTAGGAGCTGAATGTTAGTATTAAACTCATTTTGCAGATAAGAACACTGAGTCTTAGAAATGCCAAGTAACTTGACTGAGGTCACATGGCTGGTAAGTGGCCAAGCCAGGGCTTAAATGCAGGTCTGTCAGACTAAATCTTGTGTAGTCAAGCCTCACATTAAAATGTTCAAGAGCTTGCTTCTTCCAGAACCACTTCTACTAAGGGAAGTGAAGTAAGTGGGAATAGGAACTGATTCTTACTCGGCCATGGAGTGAACTTCCAAAGAGTTTCCAAAGGGTTCACATGACCAAGCAGTTCATGAAATGGTTGAGGTTTAGGATAGAGCCTCATCCAGGAGATTTATCTGACACCCCACGGGCTCCAGCTCTCAAACATCCTGCACTTGGAAATAAGAGGGCCATGTACCCCTGCCAAATATAAGGGGTGTCCTTCTGCCTTGCTTTGTCCTGGAATCCAACACCTGCCTTAAATTAAACCTACATGTTGGGCCAGACATGGTAGCTCATGCCTGTAATCCCAGCACTTGGGGAAGCTGAGGCGCGTGGATCACTTGAGCCTGGGAGTTCGAGAGCAGCCTGGCCAACATGGTGAAACCCTCTCTCTACTAAAAATACAAAAATTAGCTGGGCGTGGTAAAGTCTTACAGGTCGTGCACCTGTAATCCCAGCTACTTAGAGGCTGAGGCACGAGAATGGCTTGGACCCAGGAGACGGAGGTAGCAGTGAGCCAAAATTGTCCCACTGCACTCCAGCCTGGGCAACAGAACGAGACTCCATCTAAGAAAAACAAAACAAAAAAACAAAAAACCTACATGTTTGATCTTCTCAGGGTCACAAGTGACAAACTCCACCTCAAACTAAGGCAATTAAAAGGGAAAAATGGTTGTATATTTGTTTAGGTAACTAAAGAGGCCTTAGGTCTTTCTGGCTTCAGGTACAAATGGATCCAGGGACTCATGCAATAGCAGAAAGCTGTTACTCTCTGCCTTCATCTACTTTTTCACCATGACTTTATTTCGTTTGGTGGCTCCCAACATCTCCAACCACCATCCTCAAGTCTTAGTAATACCAGTGGAAGGAGAATTTATTTTTTTCAGTAGTTCCAAAAAACGTTCTGAGACTGGATTTTATTGCCTCAGCTTGAATATTTATCTCTAACTTGATTATCTTAGCCCAGAAGATAAATATTACACTTGCCAAACTGAGTCACCGTGCTTGCCGCTGAAGTAGGATAGAGGTAAGAGATAATCCCTTTGAATTGCTTGGGAAGTGGGTCGTTTCCCAGAGGAAAATGGTGGTGTAATTAAAAGAAGAAAGGGGTCAGCGCAGTAGCTCATGCCTGTAATCCCAGCACTTTGGGAGGCCGAGGTGGGCGGATCACCTGAGGTCGGGAGTTTGAGACCAGCCTGACCAACATGGAGAAACCTTATCTTTACTAAAAGTACAAAATTAGCCAGGCGTGAAGATGCATGCCTGTAATCTCAGCTACTTGGGAGGCTGAGGCAGGAGAATCGCTTGAACACAGGAAGCGGAGGTTGCGGTGAGCCGAGATCGTGCCATTGCACTCCAGGCTGGGCAACAAGAGTGAAACTCCGTTCCCCATCCCACCGCCCACACACACACACAAAAGAAGGGGAAATGGATTCTGGAAAGACAATAATGACAAGTGTTTTCTAAAAGATCAGAACATAGAGTAAACTTCTTCTGGATACTAGGATTGTAGGAGCAACCTTATTTAGTGTGTGATGTGTTTACCTAATCACCCTTAACGGAAGGTGCTCAAGACCTCTGAAGTCTATAGTAAAGGCAAGAAGCTTCTTTGCTAGCTTAGGTAGTGAACATTTTCCCTTCTGGAAAGAACACATCAATACTCCTTGCTGTTCCATCCCTCATTCTTGTTCACTATGGTTCAGGTGGGCCTAGCCCCACCCCAAGGCTTCAAGCATGAAACTGTGACCTCAACTCATCTTGTTACAGGAAAGGAGTCCCAATCCGGACCCCAAAAGATGGTTCTTGGCTCTCATGCAAGAAAGAATTCAGGGAGAATCCATACAGTAAGGGAAAGCTAGTTTATTAATAAAGTAAAGGAATAAAAGAATGGCTACTCCATAGAGAGCAGCCCCAAGGGCTGCTGGTTGCCCAATTTTATGGTTATGTTTTGGTTATATGCTAAAGAAGGGGTGGCTCATTCATGCCTCCCCCTTTTTAGACCATATAGGGTAACTTCCTGATGTTGCCATGGCATTTGTAAACTGTCGTGGCATTTGTGGGAGTGTAGCAATGAGGACAACCAGAAGTCATTCTTGTGGCCATCTTGGTTTTGATGGGTTTTGGCTGGCTTCTTTACTGCAACCTGTTTTATCAGCAAAGTCTTTATGACATGTGTTTTGTACCAACCTCCTATCTCATCCTGTGACTTAGAATGCCTTAATCATTTGGAAATGCAGCCCAGTAGGCTTCAGCCTTATTTTACCCAGTCCCTATTCAAGATGGAGTTGCTCTGGTTCACACACCTCCAACAGTCTTACACCTCTGGCCATAGTGATTGGTTCTGAGATGATTATGTCCTTTTTTTCTTTTTTCCTTTTGCAACAGGATCTCTCTTTGTCACCCAGGCTGGAGTGTAGTGGTGAAATCTTGGCTCACTGCAACCTCGAACTCCTGGGCTCAAGCGAGCCTCCTGCCTCAGCCTCCCAAGTAGCTGGGACTACAGGTGCATGTCACAAAGCTCACCTAATTTTTTTATATTTTTGTAGAGATGAGATCTTGCTATGTTACCCAGGCTGGTGCTGATCTCCTGGGCACAGGCAATCCTCCCGCCTGTCTCCCAAATCACTCGGATTGTAGGCATGAGTCAGCATGCATGGCCACTTACATGATTCTATTCTTGTCTGAGTCATCATGCTCTGGGCATTAGATAGATAGATAGATAGATAGATAGATAGATAGATAGATAGATAGATAGATAGATAGATAGATGATAGATAGATAGATAGATAGATGATAGATAGATAGATAGATAGATAGATAGATAGATAGATAGATAGATGATAGATAGATAGATAGATAGA
>NW_012118088.1:524216-526876 GCF_000951035.1 Colobus angolensis palliatus
GATAGATAGATAGATAGATAGATAGATAGATAGATAGATAGATAGATAGATAGATAGAGCTATTTGGAAATAGTGAGAGGTGAGAGGGTAGGTTCTTGGGTAGGAGGTGCTAGGAACCACTTTGCCACCGCAAGGATAGGTCTGGTCTCAAAATGGTGCAACATAGAGGCAACTAGAGTTAAGAGATGGAGTTTGAGCTCCTGGATTCAGGCATGCCTGGACTTCTCAGCTACTTGAGCCAATCTATTGCTATCCTTTTTTCCCCTTGAATTAAACCAATTTGAAGTGCATTTTCTGTCACTTTGCAACTGAAACAAAGCCTAAATGATACTACCTGGATCCAAATACCAGCTCTGCCATTTTCACAAACCATACTCATTTGGGTAAGTCAGTTCTTGTGATCCTTAGCTACCTTCTCTATGGAGTGAAGATCCCTCCCCTGTAGGGTTTCTAGGATAGTAATTGAGGTTATAGCTGATAATACACTGGGTGCTCCATACATGTAAGTTTGAGACATTGTAAGAGCAAAGAAAGCACAAAGCAAGTAGGATGCAACCAAACTGAATGTCTATCATTGAAGCCAAGAAAGTACATGATGTAGATGATGACAGCAGGCTGGACACAGATAATACGGA
This sequence comes from Colobus angolensis palliatus, assembly GCF_000951035.1. NCBI lineage: Eukaryota > Metazoa > Chordata > Mammalia > Primates > Cercopithecidae > Colobus > Colobus angolensis. The sequence goes on from NW_012118088.1 coordinate 524,852, forward strand.
ATTCTGGAGCTAACTGGAAAGCCAATGCTCAATTGAAATGCATTTACAATTTAGAATTTTAAATCTTTGTAAGGGACAAACAAAATAAACACCAAGACAGCTAGTTCACAAACCCTGCAAAGCAAATGAACCATTTGTGTTTCAGGCGAGACCACAACTGTGAGCCATGAGATGCAGTTGCCCAGTTCTGGGTGCTCCCATGAATTAGGGTTCTGGGGAAAGGAAGCCCCATGGTGTCCTCCCACCATGACCCCCTACTCAGCACCCTCTCTCTCCCAAAGCCAAGAGAATTGAAGGGCCTTTGAGTCCATGCCTCTCTTTTAATTTCAAAACTGAACATGACCACTCTTTATTTTTAATCTTCCCTTCCCCTAGTCTATGCCTTCAAGCAGCTTTTCTGGGGAGAGAGTGTTGGCGCCCACACTGGCAGATCTGAGTCCCTGGCCACGTGCCCGCTGTGATGAGGATGTTGCCATGCTCACCCACCCCAGCAGCCTGGAATTCAGCCTTTAGAGGGGCTCACTTGAGAACTGTCAGCACGATGAGGAGCGTGGAAGTCAAGTCCCACAGGTGACCCAGGTGAGGACAAGGCGCCCTCCATCCTTGCCTCCTCTTTGGAAATGAGCATGCCTTATGTCTAGTTGGAGCATCTGTAACAAAGGACTTGACTTGAGGGAGAAGTAGGGGCTTACAATGGTCATCACCATATATTGAGTGCTCCCCATGTGCCAGAACTCTTCATCCACTCTCCAAAGAAGAAAGCTACTTAGAGAGGTCAAGGAACTTGCCTAGAGTCACAAAGTTAATAGGTGGATAGCATTTTAATCTTGCTTGGCATAAATTCAGAACTACAACTTAGTCATCGTACTATAATGCCTACCAGGAGAAAGAATGCATTGATGAGCTGATATGAATGTCCCGATCCATTTTACAATCATATTTATTAGTGTTAATTGTTAAAGAATTACCTGATCCATATATCAATTTTCTATCAATTTGATTGGTATCATGGTCTTAGAACATGTCCAGTTCCTTGATGCTCATCCCATCAAAAGGTAGAGACTAATTTCCCTTCCCTTTGAATATGGTCTGGCTTCTAATGAGTAGAATGTGGCATAAATAATGCCTTGGGATGTTGAGGCTAGGTTAGGAAAAGCTCTAGAACTTCTACATGGCTCCAAGTCTTGCAATGCTCATTCTTGAAACCCAGCCATTATGCTGTGAGGAAGCTCAAGCCACACAGAAGCCATGGGGAGGTGCTCCTTCTGATAACCCACCCAGCACCCAGCATCAATTACTAGATATGTGAGTGGGAAAGGCTTTGAGATGACCTCAGTCCCAGCACCATCTAATTGCAACCAGGGAGGGATTCTGAGCAGCAACCACATAGCTGATCCCAGTTAATTTCCAGAACTGTGAAAGATAATAATAAATGATTGCCATTAGAAATGGTTAGTGTGAATTAGTTCCTGTAAAACATGATCACTCCTTGAATCCTGGGAAAAAAATAAATAAATTAAAAATTAGCTGCTTGACTTGTCTGATTTGACTCCAAAATGAATAAACTTCACTCTTATAAAACTTTGTCTGGGAGACCTTCCACTTGCCTTTCTGAGAGTGCTTTTATGTTTAAATGATATGGATGATGATGATTATTATTCATGTTACTACTTCTTGAGAGCTTTGTATGTCATGCAGAGGGCTAAGGTCTCTACCTGCATTATTTTATTTTATTCTGTTTTTGCTAAAAAACAACATAGTATTGTCATTTTCTTTTTTCTTTCTTTCATTCTTTCTTTCTTTCATTCTTTCCTTCTTTCTTTCTTCTTTCTTTTCCTTCCCTTCCTTCCTTCCTTCCTTCCTTCCTTCCTTCTTTCCTTCCTTCCTTCCTTCCTTCCTTCCTTCCTTCCTTCCTTCCTTCCTTCCTTCCTTCCTTCCTTCTTTCCTTCCTTCCTTCCTTCCTTCCTCCTTTCTTTCTTTCTTTCTTTCTTTCTTTCTTTCTTTCTTTCTTTCTTTCTTTCTTTC
>NW_012118088.1:527421-540386 GCF_000951035.1 Colobus angolensis palliatus
TTATTATTATTTTAGTAGAGACAGGGTTTCTTCATGTTGGTCAGGCTGGTCTCGAATTCCTGACCTCAGGTGATCCACCAGCCTCGGCCTCTCAAAGTGCTGGGATTACAGGTGTAAGCCACTGTGCCCAGCCTTGTCATTTTCATTTTTGGGACTGAGCTCAAGTAGTTAATTGTCCAGAGGAGTCGGGCATGGTGGCTCACAGCTGTAATTCCAGCACTTTGAGAAACTGATAGGGAGGATCACTTGAGGCCAGGAGTTCAGGACCAACCTGGAAAACATGGTGATACCCTGTCTTTATTATTTTTTAAAAATTGTCTAGAACCCACAGCTAGGATGCTGCAAAGATGAGGTCTTTATTGATTCATTGATTCAACATGTATTTTGGAGCTCCTAGAATATACCGCTTTCCATGCCAGGCCCTAAGAAGAAGACAGATGAGGTTTTTGCACTTGTACTCCAGTGTAGCAAACAGGTGATAAGAAAACAAACCAGTAAGTAAATATCTTAATCTATCAGGGCTACTATAATTTAAAAAAAACCGTAGCCTGAATGGCATAAACAACAGAAATTTATTGTCTCACAGTTCTAGAGGTTGGGAAGTCCAAGACCAAGGCATTGTGTCATTTGGCTCCCTAGCGAGGGCTTTCTTTCTAGCTTACAGACAGCCACCTTCTCAGTGTGTCACCATGGGGCTGAGAAAAAGAGCTCTCATCTCTCTTCATCTTCTTATAATGATACACATCCCATCATGGTGCACCATCCTTACGACCTCATCTAAACCTAATGACTGCCCAAAGTCCCCACCTCCAACTACCATCACATTGAGGATAAAGGCTTCAACATCTGAACTCTGGAGGAACGTAAACATTAAACTCATAGCAATAAAATGGCATTGCTAATTGTGATCATTGGTATGAGGAAAAATAGTGATGCACTTTGTGGAATTAAGGTAAGTGGCTGTCTTCAGTCTGGTGGTTGGTCACAGCCTCTCTGAGAAAATGGCCTTTGAAGTACATGATGTGAGATCTGCACCATGTGATCCTGGAGAAAGAGCATCCCAGGCAGCAGAAGCACTGAGAGGAAAGGTAGGGTTTGGGGAAAGGCTTGGTACCTTCAAGGAACAGCATGCACGTGTGCGCACACACACACACACACACACACACACACACAAGAGGACAGCATAACAATGAACAAGAAAAACAGGCTATGAGACGAGATCAAAGAAGGAGGCTGCAGCCAGATCACACAGGGCCTAACGTAACAAATGTGGGTGTGTTTTAATAAAAATGGGAAATTTGGAAGTTTTTTTTGTTTGTTTTTAATAGAGTAGTGTTATGGTTTGGCTGTGTCCCCACCCAAATCTCATCTTGAATTGTAGCTCCCATAATTCCCACATATTGTGGGAGGGACCCAGTAGGAGATAATTGAATCATGGAGGCAGTTTCCCCCATACTGTTCTCATGGTAGTAAAACAGTCTCACAAGTCCTATGGTTTTATAAGGAGTTTCCCCTTTCGCTTCTCTCTTCTCTCTTCTCTCTCATTCTCTTTTACTTGCCACCATGTAAGATGTGTCTTTTGCCTTCCACCATGATTGTGAGGCCTCCCCAGCTATGTGGAACTATGGGTCCATTAAACCACTTTTATAAGTTGCCCAGTCTTGGGTATGTCTTTATCAGCAGCATGGAAACGGACTAATACAGGTAGTGACATGACCTGGTTAACTTTTAAAAAGTATCATTTCTGGCTGTTCCACGGACCAAATCAAGCGGGGAAAAAGTGTACTGAGAGACTCCAGTCAGGGTCACCAAGGAACACATAGCTGGACCATATAACCCCTGAACACAACTGAGCTTACAACACCTAGGATTCAGAGTTTGAGTTGCTTTGCCCAAACAGAGCAATACCTATCTAGAAGTGATCATCCTTCTACTGCAGCAGCAGGAGGTTGACAAACCAGTACTTAGAAAGGCCAGAATGACTAGGTTCTGAATTCAGGAAGAGGGAGTGGATACGGGGCCATGAAAAGGAGAGGGCAGCCATTATCATTTCCATTAATTAAAAGAAGAAAAGGAAATTAAATGAAGTAGGCATCTGATTCAAGAAGTTAGGAAAGGAAATGAAAGCACAATGTGAGACTCTATGCTAGCTCAATGGAAAATCTTGATGAAATGGATGCTTTTCTGGGAAATAATTACTGAAATTCATTCAAGAAATAATATCTTAAATAAAGTAGCAGAGAGATTAAGAGCAGGCTCTGTCATCAGATGAATATGGGTTTTAATCCATTCTCCATGTCTTACTAGTTGTGGGAATTTGGGCAATAGTCAATGTCTTCACTTCTAAAACAGGGATAGACTGGATACAGTGGCTCACATTTGTAGTCCCAGAACTTTGGGAGGACAAGCCGGGCGGATCCCTTGAGCTCAGAGGTTTGTAGCTACAGTGAGCCATGATGGTGCCACTGAACTCCAGCCTGGGTGACAGAGTGAGACCCTGTCTCAAAAGAAATAAGTAAGTAAATAAATATTCAGGGATAAAACAATCCCTGCCTAGAAATAAATGTAACTAGAAATGTGCATAACATATGTAAAGAAATAAGAAAAGTGCATCAAGGGAATTTAAAACAAGATTAGATAAATGAAATTAAGGAACAATGTCAATTCTTCCTAAATAAATGCATGGGTTTGATGCAGTTCTAATAAAAATCCCACACAATTAATTTTATTTTGTCATATGTGATTTCTTTCGATGAGCAGGGGAAGAATTTGACAAAATGATTATAAAATTTGACTAGAAGAATGAATGGGCAAAATAGCCAAGAACAATTTGAAAGTGAAGAATAATTAGGGAACTGTATTATTCTGTTTTCATGACGCTGCTAAAGACATACCCAAGACTAAGCAATTTACAAAAGAAAGAGGTTGAATGGACTTACAGTTCCACATGGCTGGGGTGGCCTCACGATCATGGCAGAAGGCAAGGAGGAGCAAGTCACATCTTACATGGATGGCAGTAGGTAAAGACAGAGAGCTTGTGCAGGGAAACTCCCCTTTTTTAAAACCATCAGGTGTCATGAGATTTATTCACTATCATGAGAACAGCATGGGAAAGACCTGCCCCCGTTATTCAATTACCTCCTACTGTGTCCCTCCCACAACACATATGAATTCAAGATGACATTTGGGCGGGGACACAGCCAAACCATATCAAGAACACTCTGAATATAGGCATTAAAATGGACTATAAGGGTTCAAAGATTAAAATAACATAGTACATAAATACTGTAACATACATCAATATGACAAATATTATAACATAAACTCATGTGATCTATGGATCTATGGAACTGTTACAATAATTGCAACATACACAAGGGAATAGAGAAGATATCTCCAAGATAATCTTTCATATACCTGACTTTATTAGATAATAAAAGTGCTCATACAAGTCTATGGAAAAAGAAGTAGCATTCGATAAATGACCCTGGGACAACTGATTAATATTTGAGGGGAATAAATAAAGCAAAATTAAATCTTCATCTCATACTATAGATCAATGTAAATTCTAGATTAATTAAAGAGTACAAAATAATTTAAAAGTTAATAAAAACTAATAAATAATCCAGACAAAGTTCTGGCACCTCGATCACTTAATCACAAGCATCTAATCCTTTGCTGTGTCTGTGCTGGAAATTACAGAAGGCTGGCACTCATATATTTGAAACTTTAAAATATTTATACTCAATATAGCATGGATGAAACAAAATTCAAATATGGATATTTGGTGGGTGTTGGGGATCAGTATAAAAGGAAATAAATGTTTACTTCATCTGATTAAGGAGCAGAAGAGGAAAAGGGACCTATAAGAATAAGAAATGGACTGAGTGCAGTGGTTCACACCTGTAATCCCAGCACTTTGGGAGGCCAAGGCAGGCGGATCACTAGAGACCAGGAGTTTGAGACCAGCCTGGCCAACGTGGGGAAAACTCTTCTCTACTAAAAATACAGAAATTAGGTGGCATGGTGGCAGGTGCCTGTAATCCCAGCTACTCAAGAGACTGAGGCAGGAGAATTGCTTGAACCCAGGAGGTGGGTGAGCCAAAATCACACAACTGCACTCCACCCTGGGTGACAAAGCCAGACTCTGTCTCAAAAAATAAAAATAAAAATAAAAATAAGAAACAACTCAGAATGATAGTTAAGAAGAATAAATTAATTTAAAATATAAGAGATTATGCATAACATCATGCTGATAAATTAGAAAATATTGATGAAATAGATTACTGAAAAAAATATGGCCAAAAAATGATTCCAAAAGGAGAATTTAAAAATCTGAGGAAAGCCATGGAGAAAACGGAAAAATTATTCAAACAATGGCAGTGGGCTCAGGTGGTTTCATGGATGAAATCATAATGTTATTTGGAAAAACTGCTGGGAGTTATTGGAATCTGTACTTCAACGTCTCACCCACAAGGCATCCTGGGGACCCATGGGAGCTAGGCAGGTGACTAAGGAGCGATCTTCAGGCAGAAGATGATAAGGTGGGCTGGGGACTGCAGTAAACGGAGGCAGGCATGCTTCATCAAATGCAGATGCTACTCTCCTCCAACCAATTGCCAGCAGGAATGTGGGCCCACATTCAATTCATTTCAGTATAAATTGCAAAACCAGGCGGGCAAAACAAAACATCAGAACCTGTGAGCTATCAGCTTGCACATTCTCCTGAAGATGCTATAAAAGCAGAAGAGTTTAGGGAAAGGCAACCCCCATAACATTATCTGAAATCACTTGTGAAGCTGTTTCTCCAAAGAGATAATTACCCTAGTCAGTCCTTCAAGGTGGGACATTTTGCTCAGTAACTTTGGGTCAGTACTGAGGCAAGCCAACTGAATAACAAAAAATAGATATTTTATCTTGTGATAGGTAGCAAAAAGGAAAAAGAAAAAAAATTTACCTTTTACTTCAATCTGAGCACTTCTCAGATTGTGGCAAAGGGAGGCCAGGTTATTTTGAACAAATAATTCATTCAACAAATAATTATCGAGCACTCACTATGTGTTATGTGCTATTATGAGTATAGGGCTAGTGCAGTGAATAAAATAGAAAAATTCTGTACTCTATAGAACTTTGTGCTTTAGAGACTGAAAAAATGAACAAGAAGAACCCAGGGTCTTCCAGTCAATTTCAATGTTAAGAACCTTCTTTCATAATTGGAACTCATGTGCAGGCATTCAAAAGCCCAATCAGGAGGCAATAGGACGTCTGGCACTTGCTTCAGAATGATACAGTTAATGGAGCATAGACATGGCAAGATTGGCCATGAGTCAGTCACTGTTGCAGCCAGCAATGGGTACAAGGGCATCCATTCATTCTGCTTTTCTGCCCATTTTGTATATGTTTGGAAATTTCTCATAATAAAAATATTTTTAAAGTCCAATTTAGTTGAAATCAAACTACAACCTCCCATTCCATTCAAAGCCTTTCCCTTTGACCAGTTCTAGCCTGACCATCAGTGGAGAGCCTCCAGGAATGAGAGGAGGGATGTCCTCTCCATCCCCTTCTTCTGTTGAAGGTTCCCCCGGGGCTGAAACGGGAGGGTGGCATCTGGGGTTTGGTGGAGGGTGAGAGGTGAAAGTCTTAGTTAGATGGTACAATCAGTGGTTCTATTTTGTTTTGTTGTTGTTTTGTTTTTTGAGACAGAGTCTTGCTCTGTCGCCCAGGCTGGAGTGCAGTGCCGTGATCTTGGCTCACTGCAACCTCCACCTCCCGAGTTTAAGCGATTCTCCTGCATCAGACTCCCTAGTAGCTGAGATTACAGGCATGCGCCACCATGGCCAGCTAAGTTTTTTGTAGTTTTAGTAGAGACGGGCTTTCCCATATTGGCCAGAATGGTCTCGAACTTCCAGCCCCAAGTGATCTGCCCGCCTCGGCCTCCCAAAGTGTTGGGATTACAGGTGTGAGCCACCATGCCCAGCCTATGGTTCTATTTTGGCTGCTGCTCTCTGACATCCATATGGTGTTCTCTCATGGACATGGTCCCATGAAGAGAGATTGAGCTCAGTTACTTTCTCAGCATCTACTTAGTACTCAGCACATCTCGGCTACACCAAATCCTGGAAGTGGAAGCGGCTTTATGATGCTCTCTCTTCCTGCTCTGCAGTGGAAGGTGGTTCCAACAAACCCCTTGCTGTCATAGTTCTCCAGGTAGAATCCAGGCACCAGCCTCTATGTTCTGGTGTTCATGTGTGCCCCAAACACCAGAGAACACTTGCCAATTTCTCCCCAGTAGTCCCACACGATGTTCTGCTGGAACTCACTGCTCTCTTCTAGGTACCAACCTAGAGTCTCTACAGCTCAGCAAGCGTCAGGGAGTAGGATGTCAGTCTCCCCTAATCTCCCCAATAAGCTGATTTGGCCTCTTCTTACTTGGCTTGGTGGGCAAGAGCTACTCCCCTTTCTCTCATGGGGATGGAATAAGAAAAATCCAAAGCAGCTTCCTGCCACAGTCATTTCTCCCACCTCATTGAACTCCAGCCTTCAGGCTAGATGGTTGAGATGGGAGTCATCAGAGTGAGGATCACAGGACCCACTTGGCCATCTCTTGGTAAAGGCTTGGGAGTCATTTGGCAGCTCTTTGGCTCTGGATGTGGGAATATTTCATGCTTATTGTTTTCACCTTTGAGGCTTTGGCCAACGTTCCAAGCCAATAGGAAGAGCCCCAAACTACATTCTATTTCACTTGATTTTAGGAAGGTTTCCAAAGTGGTTTTAAGCTTCTTAGTTGTCTATTCGAGGTATTTATCTCATCTCTCAATAAAGACACCATTTGAATCTCTAACTGCCTCTTGGATCATTTTGTTTTCCTCTTGCATAAGTCTCAAGGAAACTGATTAACCACGTAATAGCCGTTTGTTATTCTCAAGGTGGCAGATTAAAGCAAATCTCATTAAGAGCCAGCTTCTTTGGCATCATACTTCCATTTATAGCTGCAGCTGACATTTATTGAACACTTAATACGTGCCAGGCACTGTGTTAAGCACTTATGTGTATTATCATATGTAATCCTCATTACATAAGAAGGAAGTTTCATTGACCAAAGAGATAGCTTTATTACTATCCATATTTTATTTATGAGGAAAAAGTGACACTGAAAGATTACATTTCTCAAGGTCACACAACAGATGATGCAATTAGGACTCTAACCCAAACTTCCCCAGCCCCACATCCCATTTTCTCTACCAATGCTGTCTGCCACGCACCAAAGTGCAGTGTTTGATGCTTCCATGGATTCAAGTTTTTCTCCTAAAACTTGTTCTGGATTAGAGATGAACAAAGCTTCTTTCTCCTGGTTCTTCTGGCAAAGTTTGTCCAAGACACAATTTGAGGGGTCTTTATCCTGAGTCTGGTTTCTAAAGTCAGGTCTTGGGGAAATGGCCAATTTCACAACTTGCCCACCCCATACCTCAATCTAGGTGGTGAGAAGAAGAGCAAAGCCCTAGGGAAGCTTGGAGCCAAAGAGATCTACTATTTTCTTGCCATCTTCTGGGTCTCTGCTACAATTTCTTGTCCTATGGAGTATGGCCAAGGCACTGATGTACTGCTAAAAAAAAAAAAAAACAAAATAAAAAAACACAAATTTGACCACATCACTCCCTGCTTAAAACCTCTCAATGTTCTCCATAGTTTTCAGGAAACAGTCATATTCCTTAATATCCAAGACATCAGTACAATATCACTTGCCTGAGTTAATGCCGCCGCCTCCTAATTCATCTCCAAGCCTTTACTCTTGCTTGTGCCATCCATTATCCACTCCGTGGCTAGAGTGAAATCTCTGAACTATAAATGAGATCATGTTAACTCCCTGCTTAAAATTGTGCAATGGCTTCACCCTGCAAAAGAATTAACACCCAAACTTCATTTAGCCTAGCCAACTAGGTCTATATAATCTGGCCACAGTCCGCTTTGCTAACCTGGTTATTTACCGTTTTTTCTCTTGTTTACCATTTGTCTACCACATGACTCTTTCTGTTTTTCAACAAGCTGCATTCATGATCCTTTCGCTGGTGATACCTTTTTCTAGATCCTCTTAGAACTGACTCCTCCTCCACTATTGACTTTTCTTAACTCAAAAACCACCTCCCCAGAATGCCCCACTGACCATGCTACCTAAAGCAGTCCTTCTACTGCCAAGATTGGTCATATTGTATCACATTGCTTATGTTTATTTTTTGCAGCATTTTTCACTACCTGCATTTTTTTGTTTGTTTGTTTGGTTGGTTTCATTTTTACTGGCTATCTCCCTCACCTAAAATATAAGCTCTTTCAAGGCAGGGAATCTATCTGTCTTGCTCACTGCTGTTCCCTTAGAACCTAAAGCAGTGCTTAGCAAATAAGTAGATCTTAATAGATATTTGTTGAATGATCTAACATGGCTAAAAGTTCCTGAATAATCTGGAATCTGTATATCTGTAGTTCACAGTGAATAGCTATTATTCTTTACTTCCTACCATTTCTTCAACCTTTTTCTGGTAACAGCAACCTCGATTTTGTCTAAAACATCATCCTTCATGCTACTGTCAGTCCACATGGATTAAAATAAGGCTGGTTTTCCTTCCTATATGCCCAAAGATTGGAAAGGTAGCCCAAACCTAAAAATTGGCGGATTCCATTTTGTGTCCATTATTATTGGTTCTGGTGGGTATGAACTAAATGAGTCGATGAGAAAGCAGACCCAAGACATTTACTGTAACTGTTGGTGGAGAGATGTCCTCTTTCTCCTAGGATTGCTCAGCTGGTAAGATGCAAGCCAGGAGCTCTTGGTGCTTGAGAAGACAGCTGGCTCAGTGCAGAGGGAGGAGGGTTGAGATGGAGAGAGATGGATCCCAGAAGCTATAGATATTGACTTTTAGACTTTTAAGTTACACATATTAATTGATTACTTCTGCTTGTCTTATACACTTTAAGTTGGATTTCTGTCAACTGTGACTAGAAGCTTATGACCAATAGACCACCTCTCTAATTTCACATCTCCTTGCCTGAATAAATTAGGAATTGTGCTCATCTGCTAAACTTGAAAAGGGGTGAAATAGGTTAAAGAGTCTGTTTTCATCACGTAATAAGAATTGTGGAGATAAAAGCTTTTGGCCTGGATTGGTAGCTCCATAACACTATCAGGAACTCCGGCTTCTATCAGTGTCACTCTGTTGCCCAGGCTGGAGTGCAGTGATATGGGATCATAGCTCACTGCAGCCTCCATGTCCAGGGCTCAAGTGTTCTTCCCACCTTGGCCTCCCAAGTAATCTGGATTACGTACTCCAGCATACCTGGCAAAAAAAAAAAAAAAAAAAAAAAAAAAACTTTTAGAGATGAGAGGGGATCTTGCCATGTTGCTCAGGATGGCCTTGTATTCCTGGGCTCAAGTGAACCTCCCACCTCAGCCTCCTGAATAGTTGGCATTATAGCCGTGAGTCACCATACCTGGATCAGGCTTCTTCTGTTTTATTTTCAGGTATACTAAACATGTGCTTGTTACCTTATGTAACAACATGGCTGATCTGACTCCAGCATTAAGTCCTAGTTCCAGGTAGGAAGAAAGTCAAGAGCAAAAGTATCACCTATGTGCTAGCAAAGTCTGTCCAAAAACCTGCTGGGAGGAGATTTGACAGAAAACCCACAGAACAACTTTTGTTTTCCCTTTCTTAAATTTTGGTAAAATATATATAATATTTGCCATTGTAAACATTTGTAAGCATAAAATTCAGTGGCATTAATCACATTCACAAGGTTGTGCAATCATCACTTTTATTTCTAAAATTGTTTCATATATCTAACAAAAATTCTGTAACTATTAAGCAATAACTCCTCGTTCCTGTCTCCTCTTAGCCCCTGATAAGCTCTAATCTACTGTCTGTCTCTATGCATTTGCCTGTCCTACATAACTCATATAAATGGAATCATGCCATATTTGTACTTTTGCATCAGGCTTATTTTGCTTAGCACAATGTCTTTAAAATTCATCCATGTTGTGACATGTTTCTGAACTTCACTCCTTTTTATGGCTGAATAATATTCCACTGTATGTATATACCACATTATGTTTATCTATTCGTCTGTTGATGAAGACTTGGGTTGTTCTCATGTTTTAGCCATTATCTACACCACAACTTTTGATTACATTGTATCAGTCAGAATTTTATGACAAAACCATCCTTCTCTGTAAGGAAAACTGAACAAATGTACCTTTATTTCAGCTAGGGAGAGTGTCTCCAGTCACAATTGGAGTCTTATGTAAGAAAAAATAAGGAAAGCCTACTGGGTAAGCAACTAGAAGATTCTGTAACAATCCATGTTTTTTTTGCCGGGAAATATCATTCTTTAAAAAATATATATTTAGAGGGTACAAATGCAGTTTTCTTTCATGCATATACTGAATAGTGGCAAAATAGTGTGCCCATCACCCAAACAGTAGTGTACCCATCACCCAAATAGTAAATATTGTACCCAATAGGCAATTTTTTAGCCCTCACCCCAATCCTACTCTCTCATCCTTTTGGAGTCTCCAATGTCTATTTTTTCTAATTTGTTTGTCCATGTGTACCCATTGTTTAACTCCCACTTACAAGTGAGAATATGTGGCATTAGACTTTCTGTTTCTGAGTTATTTTAGTGAGGGTGATGACCTCTAATTTTATCCATATTGCTGCAAAAATACATAATTTCATTCTTTTTTGTGGATGCATAGTATTCTCTGGCATATATATGCATATATATGTGTATATATGTGTATATGTATACACATATATATACACGCACACACACATGCACACATATCACATTTTCTTTATCCAATCCTCCATTGATGGATACTTTGGTTCACTTCATATTTTTGTATTGTGAATAATGCTGCAAAAACATACAAGTGCGGGTATCTTTTTGATATAATTATTTATTTCCCATTGGGTATATACCCAGTAATGAGACTGCTGATTGAACAGTAGAACAGTAGTCTTATTTTTAGCACTTTAAGAAATCTTTTTTTCTTTTCTTTTCTTTTTTTTTGAGACAGAGTCTTGCTCTGTCATCCAGGCTGGGGTGCAGTGGCACAATCTCAGCTCACTGCAACCTCTCCGCCTACTGGGTTCAAGTGATTCTCCAGCCTTAGCCGCCCAAGTAGCCAGGACTATGGCACATGCCATCACACCTGGCTAATTTTTGTATTTTTAGTAGAGATGGGGCTTCACCACATTGACCAGGCTGGTCTTGAACTACTGACCTCAAGTGATCCACCCGCCTCGGCCTCCCAAAGTGCTGGGATTACAGGCATGAGCCACTACGCCCAGCCGAGAAATTTTTATACTGTTTTCCATAGAGGCTGTACTAATTTACATTCCCACCAACAGTATGTAAGCATTTCCTTTCCTCTGCATCCTCACCAACATCTGTTATTATTATTTTTTTTTACTTTTTAATGATAGCCATTCTAACTGGAAAAAGATGATATCCCATTGTGGTTTTAATTTGCTTTTCTCTGTTAATTAGCCTGCAAATGTTGTTCTATACATAGAATACATTTACCTTTACCCAAAGGACACCACCTCCAAAGTCTCATCCATGTAAAAGGTAAGATTTCTGGGCAGCTTGCAGCCCTCTTCAGCAGGTTTGGGTGTATCCTCTCTTGGTCTAAAATAAAAGACAATTTACTTGCTTCCAGCACATCCATCATTCAATAGTGCAGAAGGAGCCACATAATAACAATAATAATAAAAAACTTTTAAAAGCCGAGACTAAAGTATACACAGCAGTCACACATGTATAGAAATGATCAGCTGAGCAGGAATAACAATATTTCTCTTTCCTATGAATGGAAGACTTCCCTGGCTAGCAAATCTGTTCCCTTTTCAGAGAGAAACTTCCTTATTCATTACTTTTCATCACCCTACTCTCTGTCCCCTGGAAGGTTCTTTTCTGTCCATCTCTCTCCCTGGATTCATCTGAGGTGGAATTGGAAAGGACAGGCTTCCTGTTGGGCTCAAGGATCTTTTAGAAGTTTAGCTGTTTAGGGATTTAATAGTCTCAGGTTGCCATGTATCAAGCTTGGGAATTGTTTGGGAATGTAGTTCCTTACTATCCCTCCTTGTTGTCTTAGGTAGCATTCCCTAGAAGCAGAGCCTAAGGCAGATATTTGGATGCAAAAGACTTATTGAGAAAGTAATCTCTAGCAAAAACCCCAAGGGAGTATGGGAACAAACATAAGAAAAGACAGTGATTCTCCAGTTGTGGTTTCCTAAAGAGCAGCATTAACACCCCTTGAGAACTTGCTGAAAATGAACATCTTCAAGCATCATCCACCTTGGAAAGTTTGAGGGTGGAGCCCAATAATGTCTCATTCAACAAGCCTTCTAAGCGATTCTAATGCACACTATGGTTTGGCAACCAAAGGAGGATGGAGATGAAGCCCAACAAGGATGTGGTAGCCTTGGCCTGATCATCAGAGGACCCTGGAGCATAAATTGTATCTCAGAGTTGTCCCTGCCTCTGGCAAGAAGTCAGCCTTTTACACCTTTGTGTCTGACTGCAGGAAGAAGGGCTCTAATTCCTTGGGAGAGGCAGCTCTCATCAGCTGAGACCCAGTTGTCCCAGGAAGGGGCAGCTCTGGGTTAGAAAGGTCAGGGCTAGAGGGGTATAAATGCACCAACCCAGTAAAGAGGATCTGAAGAGTAGTGTAACAACAAAGAGTAGTGAAACTACTACTACTACTTCCCCTTCTTCTTCTTCTTCTTCTTCTTCTTCTTCTTCTTCTTCTTCTTCTTCTTCTTCTTCTTCTTCTTCTTCTTCCTTCTTCTTCCTTCTTCTTCCTTCTTCTTCCTTCTTCTTCTTCTTCTTCTTCTTCTTCTTCTTCTTCTTCTTCTTCTTCTTCTTCTTCTTCCTCCTTCTTTCTGTCTCTCCTCTCCCTCCTCCTCCTC
>NW_012118088.1:540436-542805 GCF_000951035.1 Colobus angolensis palliatus
CTCTTCTTCTTCTTCTTCTTCTTCCTTCTTCTCCTCCTCGTCCTCGTCCTCCTCTTCCTCCTCCTCCACCTCCTCCTTCTCTTCTACCTCCTCCTCCTCCTCTTCTTCTTCTTTGAGATAGGGTCTCACTCTATCACACAGGCTAGAGTGCAGTGGCACCATCATGGCTCACTGCAGTCTTGAACTCCCAGGCTCAAAGGACTCTCTTGCCTCAGCCTCCTGAGTAGCTTGGATTACAAGTGTCCACTACCATGCCTGGCTAACTTTAATTTTTTGGAGAGACAAGATCTGACTATGTTGCAGGCTGGTCTCAAACTCCTGGCCTTAAGTGATCCTCCCACCTCAGCCTACCAAAGTGCTGAGATTACAAGCATGAGCCATTGCACCCGGCCTGCAATTGCTCTTATTCATCCAATTGTCTCTGTCGTCTTCGTGAGACTAAGAGTTTCAGGTGATCAAGAGCAATGTCTTTCCTGCTTGTTATTTACTCATCAGTGCCTGTCACAGGTGTAAATCTTAATAATTACTTATGCAATTAGTTGATTAAACAAATACTAATTAAATGCCTACTGTATCCTGAGCACTATTCTAGGGTCTGATAATTTAAATTTGAACAAGACAAAGCACCTGTTCTCATGGATTTCTTTGGCTTTAGTTGGGAAGATGAAAATAAGCACAAAAACATATATATACATATACACAGTATAATGTCAGATATTGATAAATGCTATGAAGAAAAATAAAGCAGAGTGAGAGTATAGAGAGAAGTATGGGGTGTTATTTTTAGATGGAGCAGTTAAAGAATTCTCTAAGAAGGTGACACTTGAGCTGAGATATGAATGAAGTGAGGGATTGAACCATGACAATATCTGGGCAGCAATTTGTATGTAAATTCAAAATTATTTTAAAATAAATGTTTCTTACATATAAAGTATATTCAGGGAAGAGCATTCTCAGCACAGGAAATCAATGGGTGAGTCACAGGAAACACCTGGCATTTCTGTATCAATTAAACAGGAGGTAGTTGGAGATGGACAGCTGGCACACTGCTTATTATTTGTATTTATTTTTGAATTAACTTTAAACTTTCCTCAAAATATACATGTATAAGATTTTTAAAATCAGATAGGATCGAAGTGGCTATAGTAAAAAACAACTGTTCTGGTCCCACCCTGTTCATTCTCATTACTCATTTTATTTTAGTTTAGTTCATTTTACCCCAATGTCTCTTCTTCTCTTCTCCAAATATAGATTAGAGTATTTTTACTTTTTATATTGGTTATCTTTAATTTTCAATGACATACAAGATACTCTAGATCTCCTTTTATCAACTCTAGACAGTATATTTTGGCTATTCTCTTTGCATAATAATATTAGGATGTTACATCCTACCATTCCTTCCCTCCTTCTACCTCCAATTTCTATCACTGTCTGGAGAGTAGAAACATAATTTCATGTAATTGGGTTCAAAGAGAGCATAAAGGGTTTCAGATACTGAAAGAAGGTTAACAAGACTGACGTTGAAATAATGATGTGTGAATGCTTTGTAAGCATATTTGGTTTTTAATGCTTTTTTCTATAGGTTGAATCTAAAAGTAGAAAACTCATAACAAGGCTATGTGTGAACATTGAGAGAATTCAAGATGGCGGGGATGACACTTTAGTCCATGTGTGCCTGGTTTTCATCATCTCCTTGACTTACACACATGTGGGTGCCCTTAACTCTGAAGACTTTTTCTCTTCTGATGATGCTCCATTCTCTTCCAATAAAAGGTAAAGCTGGTTTGGTACCACTGACACCCAGCTTAGTTGGGGTCCAGTACCTTCTGAGCCCCATATCCTGCCATGTTGTCTTCTCATTTGTGGTCTCATTTTACTGCTGATCCCATGGACATCACTGGAGTGGTGCCACAAGTAGATCACATGGGCTTTTCACAGTAAAGTCTTCTGAGGTATCACAGAATTTCCCCCTTTTCTAAGAACTAGCCTCCCACAACTCACAGGTGCTGATCCTGATGGCTACGTTTATACTACATGACCCTGAAAACCTGGCCACAGCTGCATGGACCAGGAAGTGGCAAGCAACATAAGCTAGGCTGATCAGGTTGTCTCTCCTGGAAATTTTGAATTAGGACTAAAACTTCCCAGTTTAGTCTGGGTGGGTTTCTTAAATAGAGATGACATAAGAACTCAAAATCTAGCTTCTATTTTGAGGATCAAAGAATAGATGAAGCAAAACAATTTTTCAACTAAAAATATGAAAAGAGGCAGAGATGCAAAATGAAGTGACTGTCAAGACTCCTGATGGCTTTTTTTTTTTTTTTTTTTTTTTTTTTTCCTGCTCCCTGCTGAGGCCTGATTGAACCTCT
>NW_012118088.1:542855-555530 GCF_000951035.1 Colobus angolensis palliatus
CATAAGAACTCAAAATCTAGCTTCTATTTTGAGGATCAAAGAATAGATGAAGCAAAACAATTTTTCAACTAAAAATATGAAAAGAGGCAGAGATGACAAATTAAGTTCCTTGTGGTTGTAGCACTGAGTTTTTTTTTTTTTTTTTTTTTTTGCTGGTTCCTGCTCCCTGCTGAGGCCTGATTGAACCTCTGCCCTATGGTTCTTTGAAACATCGTCATATTCTTGTACCAAATTCTCCATTTTCTTAAGCTAGCTCTGGTAAGTTTTTGCCATTTACAGTCAAAGTGAATTCACTAATAAAATATTCCCAACTGCATAATCTGCTCCCTGGAGGATGAGAATCATATCTTTGTATTCTCCAAGGTGCTGAGCACATAGTGGAATGCCTTGCACATAGTAGGCACTCGAGAAGCATTTGCTGAATTGAAGCAGCTGTCAGTACTCCTTCCTAAATGACACAACCATTCTTACAGGGGTCACTGACCCCTCCAGATGTATGAGAAGATGGACAGGGAAAAGCATAAATAGATACACCGTGCCAACTGCTTCACTAGCTGACATCCCAGTGGAAGAAAACACAAGTCTTAATAAGAGAATCAGACATCAGTTGCAAGATGTCTGAATGTCTCCTAGTCTTCTGCCAGATACGTGGGATCAGAGAGGGCTATTAGCAAACAGGAGTCTAGCTCCAACTCGCCCTGGAGAGAGCTCTGAATCTCTTGGGTCCCTCGTTGGTCTGTTGAAAGAGCCCTCTAGTGGTAAAAATGAGGAACGATCGCTAGCCTTACAAGCAGTATTTACGCACCCAGGTCCACACACCTACACATTCAATTGAATGAAAGGATGAGGTCACCCCCTAGTAAGTTGGGAGGCATGGTAGGGAACTAACTGCGGTCTCCCTGCCTCCACACTCCCACTCCGTTCAGTTGTTCTGACTTGCTCCACATGCAGGTTCGGGACTTCCCACAGTGATCAGGTTGGCCCTGGACAACAATCCCAAAGAATGAGCCTGCCTCACCCCGTCAGAGGCTCCAGACAAAGCTCCAGTTTAATCACATGTATCCCTTTCCCTTATTCAGCAAAACTGGGCGCATAATTGTTACCTTCATCTACCTGAGCTCCTAATCCTTTCCCCCCAACTATCCTTCTGCTAGGCCCCTGGGCACCATATTCTGCCTGTCTGGGCTTCTGTTGCAGCGCTAAGTGAGTCGAGATGAAGATGCTGTTGTTTCACTGTGGGTCTGGTAAATGGAGTGATTGGGGCATACGGTCCCTTAGCCCAAAGCTCACTCATCTTTCATCAACATGGTCCTTCTTTGAAAGAAGACCTTTCTCACTTCTGTCAGAGCAAGAGAAGAATCAAACAGATCCTGAAATGACTGCCTTGATCATTATTAATTATTTCATCTTATTTAACTTTCTGAGAGTGGGGAGGGAAATTTTTGCTATCTGAATTAACCCCTCCCAAGAAATACCAACCTCACCTCCATGTTACATATGGCTTTCCCTTAAAAAAAAAAAAAAAAGGTAACAATAATCAAGGCAGGATAGTTTTTAAGATGCAAATTTTCATTTCAGGAAAGAAAATGGCACTAACTTGTAGGAGCCCTTGTATATCCTCTCCCTACTATCTTCTGTCATTCTTCTGGAGTACAGCTGTAGTCCTGGCCCCAAGTTAATCCATTCCATTGTGGATTATGTGGCAAGCTTTCAGTATTTCTACCTCCTGTCCATAAATCAGTGTTTGTGAACCACTACACATGCATATGCAACTAAATGCATGTAGGTATACACACCTACGTATTCAAATCTATACTTTACCTACACATACCTATGCATAGCAAAAATGCCATGCATTTGCAGCAAATATGTTCACATGGTCCTAACACTGCCTGCAGGTACAAACATACATTTACATACTTGTTTTACTTCTATGACAAATTCACAGGCATTCAGAATTTATAGCTAAACTGAACACAGCACAGGTGAGCATTCAAACACAATCATTCCACAGCTATATATTCAAACTTCCTCATGCACATGCGTATTTATCTAACATCAAGAATAAAGTCTTCAATCGTAACACCAAAATAAGAGTAGCAAAGTCACCAAGAAGTTGTGAGCTGCATTTGCGAACCCTTCAATATATTGCTGCTACTCAGTCACTTGAATAGAAGCTCCCAGGCAGCCAGAGATGGCACCAGGGGAGTATGTGTGTCTGCGATTACCTCCCGTTATATTACTGTCCAGCTAAATAACATTCAAACATGACAGCTGGTTGTGGACACATCTCAGGAACTGTGGAAACAACCCAAGCAGCCTCATTTCTAAATTCCTGACCTCTGGATATCAGTCCCAGTATGCCATGAGAAAAAAATAATAATAAGGGCATTTCTGTGGGCTGTTTCTAGTCAACTCGGTGTGTGCCCATGCATATGCCAGAATACATAGTAATAAAAAGCTGGTTAAATGCTGGACCTTTGCAATACTGGCTATTTCCAAGGAAGAGAGCTTTCAGGTGTGCAATGCCATTTGCACTTTGGACTAACAAGCAAAGCAGACCTAACTTCACCTGCTTCATGGTCTGACTTAGATAACAATGTTAACAAATGAATATCTCAGAGACCTTTGAACAAAATCTGACATTTTCAGTGACTCTCCCACCATGAATCCATCACTCCCTTAAATGTAGATGTGTTAAAAATGTATAAAAGGCGTATTCAAAGACCAAAATCTTATAGTCTTTTGCCCAGGGTCTCTAATATGTGCATTACAGAGTCTATATACTTTTAGCTCCTTCCATCTTTTAGGAATACATGATCATATATATATGAACAGTTCCGGGTCTGATCTGAGCAGGTTGTCTCCGGTGTAAACCAGAGCTCCAGAGAAACGAGGGTAGACATATTGGTTTGTTTGCTGGGGAACCAAATTGAGACAGACTCTACACAGATGTGATAGTGACAACACTTTTTGCCCGCCTAAGTGAGCCATAGAGTCGTCCCCAGAGCTGCCGGTGCCTTTAAGAAGACTCGGTCTTACGGGTCTTCTTTTTCCCCAGTGGGCTCCAGTGGTGCCCGCAGCAAAAGGCAAACTTGCCTGGCTCATGGGGTGGGAGGGAGGATTGAAGAATGCCGCGTTGGGTGGGTGCTGAGAGAGCGCCAGAGTGCGCTACGGGCTTCGCTCCCCTTCCCCTTTCCTTAACGCTTCCCAGAGCGGAGGAACCGGTTCGTGCTGCAGCGCCCAGGAGCCGGGGCGCGGACTGTCCTCGTCTCCCGAAACTTTGGGCTGAGAGTGGGCTTGACTGGGCAGGGCCAAGCCGACTGATTGACCCGGGGGAGGGCGGGTGAGGGAAGAAAGACCCTTAGCACCTCGGGTTTCTAGCTCAGGCGGCGGTGTGCAGCTGCAGGAGGGAGCTGTCCCTTCAGCATCACGGACCTTAAAGCCTGGGCGTTAGAACGGCGGAGGCGGGGCAACCGGCGAGGAGCTGTCCCTTCAGCACCACGGACCTTGGCGCCCCCGGGGAAACCAGCCGGCCCCCGCCCCAGGACTCTGTCTTTTCTCCAGTTTGAGCGGGGGTGTCGGGAGCAGGCGGAGAGCTTTCCTGCGAGGCTGTGGAAGCAGTGAACACTCTTCTCAGCGGCTCGCCTCCCAGCAGTGCTATTTTTTGCCATCCGCCCTCACCCCCAGCACACGCGCTCGCACACACACGCACGCACGCACACACACACACACTCACACAGAGACCTCTCTGGGTTTCTTTGCCTTGAGTCTCCCGGGGCTGTGAGAAGCCAGGCGCATCTCAAACCGAGCTGGCAGCTCCAGGCTCCGGAGCCATGCCCTGCACGGATCCTCGTCTTTACCAAGCTCCTGAGGAATGAAAGGAACCCAGGTACCCTCAGAAGGCAGCAGTGATGCGGACCAACCCCCAGGAGCCTGCACCCTTCCGAGGGCCATAGGCGACCCAGGGAACTGGAGAGAGCTCCAGACAGGAAATCCCAGCTTTCCCAAAGTCCCTGTGGATGCTGACAAAAGGAGACCTGAATTTTTGGAAGAGCCTGTGCTAGGTTACCCGGCTGCAGAGTGATTTTCCCCTCCGGCACTGACTCTCCCCCTCCAACCCCCAGCCGTCCAGAGTACCATGAAGAATTATGAGGATGTGTGACAGAGGTATCCAGATGTTGATCACCACTGTGGGAGCCTTTGCAGCTTTTAGTTTAATGACCATTGCAGTGGGCACGGACTACTGGTTATATTCCAGAGGTGTGTGCAGGACTAAATCTACAAGTGATAATGAAACCAGCAGGAAGAATGAAGAAGTAATGACCCATTCGGGGCTGTGGAGGACGTGCTGCCTAGAAGGTATTTACAATTTCCTCTCAATGGCTCTGAATAATCCAGTTCTGATATTTTGGTGGGTGTTTGGAGGAGATGGAAGTGGTAATGAGGAGAGAAGAGTAGTTCAAATTATTGCTGAGAATGTGCAGGTGCCCAGACTCTGTTAACAGCAAGACTGACGCCATGTGGGCCAAAGGGGTTGGGTCTTGTTGATTGTTTTTAGTATAAGCTTCATAAGATGAGATTTTGTCACACTCTAGGCAGCTTCTGCAGTTTAGAAAAGTCTTCAAATCCAAAATCCCTAGGCATATTGTCAATTGCTTGGATCTCTGGCTTGAGATGGGGTCTTTAACTCTGCTTAAATTGGATTTTGAAGGGAGGGGGAGGGAAGGGAGGAGAAGGGACAAGAGGAAGGAAGTGAGGAGAGAGAGAGAGGGAGAGGGAGAGACAGAGAGAGAGAGAGAGAAAGAGAGAGAGAGATCCTGACCTGGTCTGGCACATTCTGAGCTATTTCCTTATTTCTCAACATAGACTTATCAGTTTCTCCTGAGTTTGCTGTAACTAGATATTGTCATGAACTTCCACTGCCAATCAGTAACAGGGTAACATATGTAAACCCCTACTCCCACCCACAGCCTATGCACACATTTTAAGAAAAAAAATCCTTATTGATACATGTTTTATTAGTTTGCATCACAACAAAACTGAAGTCTTGGTATTTTGTATCCACCTGTCTTCATTCCTAAATCATTCCCAAACTCAAAACAAGGTATTTCCATGACATTTACAAAAGACTGATTCCCCAAGAATAGCAGTTCATCACTTCTAGTTCTAAAAATTAGGAGAGTAGTTCTAAATTATAATGAGGAAGACAGAACAATTTAAAAATGTAAAGCCCTTTTGTAGCCTACCACACTATTAAACTTGCTTTCGCCACACCAGAAGTCACTCTCAGCACTAGTAGGCAATGCTTGGATATCATTGGGAGTAAATAGAAAGATAAGAAAGAAAATCAAAGCTCTTTGGAGCCTACATGCCTAAGGGAAGTCACTGGATTAGAGGGGCAGTAGGGGTTTTCTTAGGCTTCTGAGAAATCTGTGAAGCTTGTCACTGTTGTGGGCAAGGAAGTCTGGGTTTCCTGTATGGTCCCCTCCCCTGCTTGCCATTGGTTCTTCACACTGCATTTCCACTGGCTGGCATTTGTCAGGGCTTCTTGAGAACTTGCATTTATGTAAATCGCTTAGGAAATCATGCTATGACATCACTCGCCAGTGTAATATTGCATCATTATCTGGCCTTCTTCCCATGTCCTGACACTTTGAGCAACTGCTCTCCTGACTGTAGCGCTACTACAATTGATTCTGTTTCTAAAACAAATTTGCAACTGGTGGGAAGCCCATGTAGGAAAGGGCCACCTTTAATGCAGCAAGGATCATGTGAAGTCAGAAGACCTGGGTAATGCTGCAAAGTATCGCTGTGACCTTGGCTAAGACATTTACCCTCTCCAACTCTCAGTTTATTCATCTGGGAAATGATACGTTTGGATTAGGTGGTCTTGAATTAACACCATCTAAAGCTTATACTGTATTCAATGCACTGACAGAAATTCTAAATAATTATTTCCTAAACAATGACAAAAGTCAGATATTTGTGAGCATTTGTGATTGTGTATGGTGAAGTCATTTACCTCAGGGAAATTCCATATTTTCCCTTCCTTATATCGACTATAAGGAATTGAATTATCTTTTGTAAAACTGATTTGGTGGATGTTGCAATATCTACACGGTTCTAGAGATGGCATAAAAATTCTAAGGTTCCTCCAAGCCAAAAATGGCACATATGTGTACTGTGCTTTAGCCATTTCCAATTCTTCTGCCTCTGGGAATCAAACCTGAGAATGCACAATTAAAAATGAAGTTTGACTTTGCTCATTATGATCTATGAAAAAATATATATATCTATAAGAGCAGAGGTAGGACTTAAAATTTCTGAACCCTTGCTAAGAATTTCTCAACTGATGGTTTCTCTTTTTTCCAACATCATGTCCTACACCCACAGTTTGTACAAGGAATTAAAACCCCACCCAGGCATTCTGTAGGCTTAGCGGGAGAAGTGAGAAACTGAATCAAGAAGAAATTGGATGAATTGAAGACATATCCTTGGGCAGGTGAATTCTATCGAGAAACTGTGTTGCAGTCCCCATACAACTTGGCCTGACTTTTTTTGTTGTTGTTCACTTTTTTGAAGTATTAAATACAGTAAGATGCACAAATCACAGTGGATCACAATAAAATATTAGCTATGGCTGTGGCTGCACCCATGTAATTAACACCTAGATGGGTCCTGGCTGAAATTTGAAGACAAGATTTGTTGCAATGTACTAAACACATCAAGTGTTTGAGGAATTTGCAGAAGCCTCTGATTTCTGCATGGGAAGACACATGCAGTTGGTAGCATCCATTCCAGGCATTTCCGTCCTCTGGTAGAATGAAGATGGACAGTCCTTTCCCATTCAGTATTTCTTACCTACCCCTGAGCCTCAACATCCTCATTTTCTGGTGCTTTAAGTGTCAAGGGAAAACTGGGAGGTTTTTGTAACTCCATTTTCTTAGAGGTCAAATTTAAAAAGTTCATTCTTCTGTACTTTTATAAGAGCCATGAAACAATGTGATTATTTTATCCAAAGGAAGAGAACGCCAAGGAGAACATGACAGATGTCTGCAAATATCTGAAGGGCTGTCATATGAAAGAGAGATTTGAAATGTTCTGTGTGGTCTCAAAAAGATAGAAGTATGAGCTAGAGGAAAATAGGTTTTACCTCAATATAAATAACTATCCAATGTGGAATGGGAAGCTTTGGGAGGCGATGGGTCTTCCAACACCAAAGATATTCAAGTATAAGCAAACTACATCAATTGTTTCCCAACTTGGCTGGTCATCAGATTCTCATGAGGAACTTTAAAAAATTAGATTATCAGGGGCTCCATAACTAGATTCCGTGCTTCCATAGGTCTGAGGTATACCACGAAAATCTGAGTTTTCTAAAGGTGCTCCAAGCAATTATGATGTTAAAGCCCACAGGTGTTGATATTTGCACTGGGCCTGAGGATGACTACCTGTTATAAGGATGATCACGTCACTCAAGGAGGAGAAGGATGTTTCCAGTTTTCATTTCTGTAGCTAGGTTATATCCTTCTCCTCCTTGACTGACATGATCAGCCAAACCAAGTTTACTTTGTAACTGAATTTGGCCCATGGGCTGTCAGTTTTGAGCCTTGTAAATTACCTAAATGGCATTTTTCATCCAAATTTCTGATATTTTTATATTTGACTCCTGAATTACTCTTTAGTAGTCAATAATCGCTTTTTCAACCCTCAAAAAAATACCTAAGAAAAGATAAGCTACCCTGCCAGAATGTTCGTTACGTTTAGCACTTAATATGTGCTCACACTGTTCTAAGAATTTTGAAAAATTAACTCTTTCATCTTCAAAGAAGCTCAGTGGTGCAGATACTATTATTACCCTCATTTTACAGATGAGGAAACTGAGCCCTGGGGAATTTACATAACTTGCCCAAGGTCACACACCTAAACTCAGCAGGCAATACTTAACCTTAGTCATGCTGCCTTTCTGAGTATTTGCTAGAAAACATTAATTCATGCTTTGGTGGGTAGCCTGCTACTGGTACAAGCACTAACTTGTGAAAATGCCCAGGCACATGGGTTTTTCCATTCAGAAGTTTCAGATTTCAGAACACTCAGTGTGCCTGTGCAGCATCGGCAGGGACGCAGGAGCCACCAGACACACACAAACTCAGAGGCAGCAAAGGACACGCTTTGCAGGGAGAGACAATTGACCTGTGTAGAGACACCCACACTGGGAAACCAACACGAACAACTGACTCATTATCTGGAAAGCGCGGGAGGCATTCACAAAGTGGAGCCCTAACCTGCTGCATGTGTTCAATAGTGACCTGTGAATTTGAATGAGAACATGTTCAATATGTGACTCCCTCATTAGGAAAACCTCGTGAAGTCCTGGAGACAATCAAAGCAATATATTCAGATAGCAGAAAGACCACCAGACTAGTAGTGAGGAACCCTAAGTGTTCATCCCATTTCCATTCCTAATAGTTATGTGAATTGTGAATGTTATTTTCCCTCTTTGGACTTTAGTTTACCCAATTCTAAAATGAGAACTTCAGATAACATTAGAGAGTAACAAATCCAAATGTTTGTGTAGATGAGGCAGCTAATGTAAAGTATGAAACAAGCATTTCCCAATCCTCTTAGCTCAATTCTAAGCAGGTTTGGAGGTGGGTAACAGTAGATTTGAGAAGATGTATGGTTACTGAAACTTGGTCTCAGTATGGGGCAATAGGGAGTGGTGAGGACTGTGGCAAACTGGAAAGCACAAGCCCCATCTGAAGGATGACTACTACTTGGCTTGAGTTGACGTTTACTTTAGAGAAATGACACCACGTGTGGCCCAATATTCCAAGTAAAGAAAAGCCAGATGCAAAATCTCGATTTTTAAAATGCAGGCAACTCTTTCAACTTCTTAAGAATACAATACTAGCCAAACCAAATTTACCTTGTAGCTGAATTTGGCCCCTGGGCTGCCAGTTTTCAGCCTTGTAAATTACCTAAATGACACTTTTAACATAAATTTCTGATGTTTTTATATTTTATTCCTGAATTTTATTAGTCAATAATCACTTTTTCAATTCATTAAAAAAATACTAAGAAAAGAAAGACTACTTATTTAGGATTTTAAAACAGGGAACTTAAAGTTATGACAAAGAGGTACAATAACTGATATTTCTGCTACAGATGCACCAGGATGACATCAAACATCTGGCTGGAAAACTGGGGGAAAAAATTAGCCAGTCATTAGAAGTTCTCCCATATTTCCAAATCTCCAGATGGTTGACTTTTTCAGCCAGATGGGGTTCCAGCTTTATTTATGTGTTTGGAAACCTTCAGGGAAGCTGCAAAGATGTGGTTGAGGATGGAGGTGAGGAAGAGACATAACATTTATTAAGTATTCTCTGTGTGCCAAGCCCTGTGCTAGGTGCTTTTGTACATGTTAGTTCATACTTTTCATATCTCCTGTCTTCCCCCAAGTAGAATATAGAATCTGTAAGGACAGGGATTCTTGTCTGTTGGGGCACTGCTCTACCCCTAAAACTTAGAAACAGTACCCAGTCATCACTTCTGCACCTGCAGTCCTAGATTTAATGCTGCATCCTACCTTAGACATGGGTTCAGAATGTGCTGGAGTTCTCTTAACTCTCTTCCCTACTCCTGACCTTCTCCCAGTTCCTTTTACTGTATTCTTCCTCCTTGCCACTAAAGCCTGAAAGCCAGATGGAAGAGAGAAGTGGGCTGGCGTCTTAAGGCAGGATGGGTGTGAGTGACCCTGGCTGTGTTTGAGGGTTGAGTCAGGATTGGGCAGGTGGTAGAGGTCGGAGTATGAACATGACTAATAGTCATGGAACAATGTGTCCATAGTGCCATACTGGTTGTTAAAATGTTAAAATACTTTCCTATGTCTTGATAAACAACATCTGGCCCAAGTCTTCCACAAACTCCCCACCACCACTGCACCCACCCTAGGCCTTACTGGGGCCTCTCAGATCCATTAGGTGAAGGAGACCTGGCCCCACAGATGTCATTGTGACCTTGCTCTGGCCCTACAAAACCATTCATTCTGACTATCTGGTCTTGTGTCCCATTGGTTGTTAAATATTTTAAATCTCATTCCTAGTCTTATCATCATTGTTGAAAAGAAACTCACCCCTCTTCTTTCTTCCTTAAATCCAATCTTCTACCTGACTGTGGGATTCCACCTACCTTAGGAAATAGATGCCTTGAAAATACTCTCAGTTGTTTCATTCTCTGAAATTTTATCTTCTGGATTAGAATAAAGGCAAGTGACCTTCATTCCAAGGTTGGGTGACCAGCATAGGTTATTTGTATGGATAACTAGTGTGTGTCAAGAAAAAAATAAAACAAGAAATTAGGCAAAAAGATGACTGTGTTCTTTTAATGTTCACTTAGAGCACAGTGAAACAAGCTTACCCAAAGGTTCATCTGACCCTCTGGGGAAATGCAACTTTGATTGACTTAGCTTTTAGTACAGATTCAGGCCTGGTCGCTACATAGTTAGATATTTACTTGTAGCAAACTGAGAAAATGCACGTAATTTTTCGTTCAGTAGATGTGCATGTGATTTTCATTCATTAGAGGAGATAACCCCAAATGTTGTGGATTCATTCTCTCCTCTCTTGAATATTAATCAGTTTTATATTAATTTAGTGATCTTATTTCAAAATTTTTTTCACTGAAAAAAATAGAACATCCCCTTTGAACTAGTTTTGTCATTCTGCTGGCTTCCTCGTTGCTGAATTGAACAAAACTTGACATGAGCTCACTATGTATTTTAGGAGAATTATGTTTTTAATAACTTAAAATTTCTTTGACATATGGAGGCATCGCACAATGAAAACAATGTTTCTGAGCTTAAACAGAAGTGTAGAAAACCATAGGTTGTTTTAATTTTCTCCCATCTTATAACCCTGCCACAGCACACTTTTTCAACATAGGAACAAATAGGTCTTTACTAAGTTAATAAAAGACCACAGAGAATATGGGATATAGCAGGGGCTTTTGGAGCAGGTGAACCCGGGGGCTTATGTAGATCCTGTTGTTTACTGATTGTGAGACCATAAAAGTTGCCTACCCTCTGAGCATTAACTTACTTACCTGTGAAATGGGGAAATGAAAGTAGCAAGTGCCATCAACTGTTTCTGTTTTAGTTCTTGTGCTTCCTTCATTCCTTCTTACCTCTAAATAACATGTTGACCATTAGTTCTTGATTTATGCATTTCTACACAAGATCCATTTGCTAAGACAAACAATAAGTTAGCTTTCTTATACAATTTCTCTCCTTCCTCCCAATACTTTTAGTTCCTAAGTGAGGTACCCGTGGCTCCAAGAAGAATCATTCATAATGATTGGGCGCTGGATTGGCTGCTTATGTGCCCACATAGCAAGGGACTTGGAGGAAACACAGAGCTAAGAGGAGGCATGGGAGTGGAGCAGCCTGTTTGGAATGGTGAAGGTCTGTGTGTGGACTGGATCTGGCAGTGGGTAGCTGAGCTGCCGCCATTGTGTTCATATCTCACCTGAGAGAGCAGCCCATTAACCAAGAAAACCCTAACCCGGCTACACAATGTTTGTGAAGATGTTGCCCTATACGAGGCTGCCTGGCTGAGGGGTAGAGTAGGGGCTGAGTTAGCCCATTCTCCGCTCACCAAACCATGCACCTTGGTTCAGAACTGAGTCTATCCAGAGCGGGGAGGGTCTATAATAAATGTTCACAGGGTACTGTATGGGTCAACTACAGTCTCAGCAACATGGGGCTGTATGTTTTCAGTGGAAGGAGTCAGGCAGGATGGAAAAGACTAGACCAGAGTCAGAGATTCCACACCAGGAAAGGAAGTTGCAGTGGGAAGGTACCATAGGACCCTCCAATAACCAATGCATGTGACTCCGCAAGACAGTCAGCATGCAGATCCCTGCTACACAGAGTGCCTGGCCATTGATGTCAGCCAGAGAAGCAGTGGCAGCAAACAAGAAAGGTTTACAGCCTTGCCCGCCTAAGTGAAGTGGCATGTTGGCCTTTTCTTTCTTCCTGCTCTCTGCAGAAACATACATACAGAAGGTGCTAGAATCTAAAGGAGGAAGGAGCAGGGCTAGTGATTTGAATTCAACACGCAATTTGAAATGTTAAACAAACTGGAAGTTTTAATAACCAAAAGTGACTGGGAAGTTATGAAATCTGCCTAAACTGTCATTAAGGAAATGAAGGATTTGATATAACACAGTTGAAACCAAACTAAAACTGGTGCATGTTTATATCCCACTAAATTGAGACCCATCAATAAACATAAATAATGTCATCATGCTTTGTCTCAGAAATTTTAATAGTTGAAAACTCTGCAGGGCACGGTGGATCACATCTGTAATCCCCGAACTTTGAGAGGCCAAGGAGGGTGGATCACTTGAGCCCCAAAGTTTGAGACCAGTGTGGGCAACATAGTGAGACCCCCATCTCTACAAAAAATACAAAAAAGTTATCCAGGTATGCTGGCATGCTCTTGTAATCTCAGCTACTCAGGAAGCTGAAGTGGGAGGATCACTAGAGCCCAGGAGATCATGCCACTACACTCCAGCCTGGTGATAGAGTGAGACTCTGTGAAAGAAAAGAAAAGAAAAAGAAAGAAAGAAAGAAAGAAAGAAAGAAAGAAAGAAAGAAAGAAAGAAAGAAAG
>NW_012118088.1:555745-559691 GCF_000951035.1 Colobus angolensis palliatus
AAAGAAAGAAAGAAAAGAAAGAAAGCTAGCTCACTCAGTGACATATATATATATTATGATGTGTAGCTATGTCTCAGGGCTTGACAAACTATGACTAGGCCAACTTCAGCCCATTGCCTGCTTCTGGACTGCCCATAGCTAAAAATATTTTGTACATTTTAAAATGGTTGAAAAACTAAGTAATATGCAATATTTTGTGACAAATAAAAAAGACATAAAATGCAAATTCCAGAATCCATAATCCTAAATGTTGTCAATAAAAAATTTATAGAAACTTGTTTTCTTTTTTGTCATTTGTATTTCTATATAACATCCTCAGTTTTGCTGCTTGGCCTGCAAAGCCTGAAATATTTACTATCTTGCCTTTTCCAGAAAAAGTAAAGTTTGCCAAACCCTGCTATATCTCACTGCAGAGACATGTAGGAATCTATAATAACATTCTATTTCTAGAAGGATTATTTGTTTTTCCAAGAGTTTTGAATTGCTTTTCTTTTTTCTCGCACCATCTGCCTTTATCACAGACCCTTCATGTGATCAGATATTCTTTCTTTCCCAGAGAACTCTCACATAGTTCTGATTTTTCCCTTCTCTCATGGTGTCCGGGAAAATGCAGACCCTGTCCAGGTACACAGGGAACAGTATCTGCTAGGGCTGACAAAAGAAGAAAGCCTTGGGAGCCAGTGTTTCTACTGACAATAAAAGGAAAGGAACACTATAGATAAGTTTGATAGTAGACTCCGTAAGACACGGTTACTCAGTGGGTGACCCACAACAGGCAGCTGGTGTTGGGAGTCTAGGTACAAATACTGTGCCATTTAGCTCCATGGATGAGGTTCAGTATGCTTATGAAACTTCATGAAAGATACATGAATGGGCACTTCTATGAAAGAGTCTCATACTCCAAAATGTAACAAATCACAAAGAGAGAGCTTAGAACAGAAGTGAAACTGAGGGTGACACCTAGGGTCATCCAAACACAGATGGTAATCAAAGGTATGACTGTACACAAGAAATGCCAGAGAAACACAAGGAAGACAAAGAGGGAAAATGATACCCTAAGTAGCACTAACAATTATGGACAAAGAACACATGAGCCAGTGAGATTCTGGAAAAGCAGAGATAAAGAAGGAGAAGGAGAATTCAGGATTTGACTACTGTTTTGTGGGTCTGCTGAAGCTTTTTCCAAAATGGTACAGATGAACGACAGTGTCTATTACTAAAAGCCCTCCAGCCTAAGAGAGCACTCTGCAAGGCAGGAACCCCACCTGTGGCTTACCTCCTGGATTTGCATGAGGTGGCTCACTTCCAGGGCAAGTCTGCCCTTCTTCCTGGGATCAGTCAGCAGGTGAAACTGTGTTATGGATCTTGGGAGCTGTTTCCGAGGAAGCTGGAGAGGGAGAGGATGGGCCATGAGAACCCCAGAAACAGGTGCCAAGTAACTAGGGAAAATAATTATTTTTAATTTCTTAATTTTTACTTTTCAAAATCGTTTTGAGACAGGGTCTTGCTTTATTGCCCAGGCTGAAGTTCGGTGGTGCAATTAGAGCTCACTGCGGCCTCGACCTCCTGGGCTCAAAGGATCCTCCCACCACAGTCCCATGAGTAGCTGAGACTACCAGCACATGCCACCACGCCCGGCTATTTTTTAAATTTTTTGTAGAGATGGGGTCTCGCTATGCGGGCCAGGATGGTCTTCAACTCCTTGGCTCAAGCAATTCCCCCACCTTGGTCTCTCAAAGTTCTGTGATTACAGGTTTGAACCACTGTGCCCCACCTAGAAAAAATAATTAATAGCTAATACTTCATGAATACCTTCTATGTGCCTAGCAATGATTATTGTGGCAGATCGGGCATTCATTTGTTTGTTTTTGAGACAGAGTCTTGCTCTGTTGCCCAGGCTGGAGTGCAATGATGTGATCTCGGCTCACTGCAACCTCTGCCTCCTGAGATCAAGTGATTCTCCTGCTTCAACCACCCAAGTAGCTAGGACTACAGACGTGCACCACCATGCTCAGCTAATTTTTTGTATTTTTAGTAGAGACAGGGTTTCGCCATGTTGACCAGGCTGCTCTCAAACTCCTGGCCTCAAGTAATCTGCCACCTTGGCCTCCCAAACTGCTGGGATTACAGGCATGAGCCACCATGCCCGGCCTTATATCTGGACCAGGCCCTGAGCATTTATTCATTTATTTAACAGACACATGCTAGATGCCAGGCACTGTTCTAAGCATGTACTTTACAATTATTATTTAACCCTCTTGATTTCTTTGAGAGATAGATACTATTATTACCTCCATTTTACAAACTGCACATGGTTAGTAAAGGCTGGGCTGGGATTTAAACTGTACCTTCTTCTGTTTCTCATTAACTGTATTCTGGGCCCTTGGATAAACCCTTCACATAAACAGGCTCAATTGAGCCTCATCATAGCACTGTCTACTACTTAGCTGTCCTGTTCTACCAGTAAGGAGATGGAGGCTCAGAGAGGTAAAGTAGCCTGCACAAGATCACTCTGCTAGGTAGTGGCAAGGCTGGGATATAAACCACAGTCCCACCCTCACCATCACACCACACTGCCTTAATTTAAGGACCTGGGTTGGTGGGTTGGGTCTCCTCCAACCTGCTCAATCCTGTGTCAAGGAGAGCTCAGCGTCAGTCAGAGGTTCTGAATCACTCAACCACTGGAGATATTGTGAAAAATAATTCACCCAACCTCTGCCAATTCTGATACCTAATCCAGAAAGCAAGGTCAAGGAAAATAAATGGTAAAGCCAATAAAATTGAGACGTCATAGCACCAGGCTGTGAAGAAACACCACCTCTGGAGATCAAATGTAAATTTTTCTTTAAAAAGGTAATACTCATGATTTGGAAGTGAGAAGAACAGGGAGCCTGATGGGATGCAGGTGAGCAAACGATTTGAGGTTCTCACATCTTCTACATTGGAGTTGGGGTGTTTGCCAATGTGGGGATGGCATCAGGTCCGTGGCTATTCCACTTCCTTAGGAGTAAACTTGAGCACATTATTTATTTGACTTCTTTGGGCTTTAAACTCTGTGTCAGGCATGAGTAGACCCTACCCTTGCCCTCACCTCCAGGTTTTGGGCTTGGGTGACTCTGTAACATAGACAGTGAGAATCTGCAGCCAGGTTCTCATGCAGCACTCCAACAGTCAAAACCGTCTTTTGTACAAGTACAAAGTACAAGACTTGCAATATACAAATGTGCCACCAGGCCTGGTTCTTACTTGGTCTTCGTCTTGAGTGGGCCAGGAATGGGCAGTTAGGTTGAGATTTGGGCAGGCAAGGCCCAGCACTGTCTATTCACCTTTTAGCCTGCAGGCTGTAGGAAATGTTATCAGGTATCTTATTGCCACCCAAAAAACTATCCGCCACATTTCCCTGAACCACCAGCCTAGAACCACAGTCTGGTGTATGGTAGATCTTCAATAAATATACCTTGAATTTTTTTTCCAGAAGGAAGATATTTCAATTACCTTAAGCTTCTCCTAGCGAACCTATACTAATCCCTAACAATTACTGTTTTACTCTTAAGTGCTTACAAATTATCCTATTAATACTATATCCTATAATTCCAACCACAATTGTTTACAATTCAGCAGCCTGTAGTTTGAGAGAGTCTAGCTCTCCAGTCTTGAAAATCTCAGCCGAGTGCGGTGACTCACACCTGTGATCCCAGCTGTTTGAGAGGCCAAGGCGGGGGGATCACTTCAGGAGTTTGAGACCAGCCTGGCCAAAATGGAGAAACCCCATCTCTAGTAAAAATACAAAAATTAGCCAGGTGTGGTTGTGGGCACCTGTAATCCCAGCTACACGGGAGGCTGAGGTGGGAGAATAGCTTAAACCTGGGGGGCGGAGTTTTCAGGGAGCTGAGATAGTGCCATTGCACTCCAGCCTAGGCAACAGAGAGAGACTCCATCTCAAAAA
>NW_012118088.1:559849-588369 GCF_000951035.1 Colobus angolensis palliatus
AGAGAAAGAGAGAGAGAGAGAGGGAGGGAGCAAGGGAGGGAGGGAAGGAAGGAAGGAAATCTCAATGTTATTTGTTCATTTGTTTTTTTTTTCCATTTTATCCATGAAGATTATCCAGAGTAGTTCAACAGTCGTGTTTTAAAATTCCCTCAGTATCCTGGGTGCAAACTCAGAAAAAGAAAAAAGAAAATATATGTTGTATGGACATATTGTGCACAAATCCCACAGACACTGTTTCTATTCCTTGTGGCTAAGAGTCTATATATACATTTGGTCACCTGCACATTTAGGAAGTGGAATTTCCACCACTCTGTATTGTGTACCATATGCTGTTTGACATCATGCATAGCTACCCTGGAATACAATAACACCTACCTGTTAAATTGAAGTGATCCAAAAAACCATGTTGAGGTAACTGTTGAGGTGCCTTCCATCACCTCATTCATTACAAAAGTCTCCTGTCACCTGCAGAAACTGGTTTTGGCATAGAGCAGTTAATATAGATGTATATTTACAAATCATTTTGACCCTTTGCAAATTACAGGACAGCAGAACCAATTAGCTGTTTGTTAGCTTAACGTGCCCTAAAATACGTATTACCAAGTAAGTCCTGATTTTTCAAAATGTTACTTTTCACCAAAGATGAATCTGGCAGGCAATCAAATTGCTCTAGGTGTTTGGAGAAAAATAGAAAGATCAAATCAAGAGGCAATGATGTTAATCTGAGCCAAAGGTCTGCTGCGCAGCATAATAATTGCTCTTTTCTGCTTTTTCACTCTTGGGTGAGTGATGGCTTAGCTCCTGAGCAGTTGGGAGATGGCAGGGGTTGGGTTTCAGGAGATAATAAGGTCTGGACCAAGGAAATCAGTTCTGGACCACCCCAGGATGATTTTCCAGTTAGAGTCCCTGGGGCTCAGCTGCAGTGACCGCTCATTGGCTTCAGAAAGAGATAATCTTAGCATAGCACAATGGACTTCTTCCAAATTACTGTAAAGCAGAGAAGGTGTGTTGGGGTGGGCGGGGATGAAATTGTAAACGGTGTGGTCAAGGTAGGCTCCCCTGAGAAGGTGACATTTAACTCAAAATATGAAGGAGGTGAGAAGCAAATCCAAGTGGCTCACTGGGGGAAGGGCATTCCAGGCAGATGGATTAGCAAGCACAAAGACTTGGAGGAGGAAATGTGCCTGGAGTGTTCAAGGAAACCAATGTGACTGAAGTTGGGGAGCAAGGAGGAGAGAAGCAGATCAGTTTAGGATACTGCAGGCCAGGTCATGTAGAGCCCTGAAGGGAATTGTAAGGACTTCGACTCTTAATAAACTGGAAGCCTCTGAAGGATTTTGAGCCCAAGAACAGCTCTTGAGTTCGCCATGTCTGAGTCTTCTTCTCGACTGCACTATTTGCTGCTTGACAGGAAGAGTACTTTGTCCCATGACCTCCCTTGCTTCCCTCAGGCAAGTACTTTAGCTCTAGACTTTTAACACTTTCGCCTCGCCCCTCTCTATGACTGGGTGCAGTGAAGTAGCACCTCATCAGCACTGTCTTCCTTCTTTCACTGAAGACACTGAAGTCCATGGTCCCTCATTATTTTTCAGTATTTCATTTCTTGCTGTGGAAAAATTGTTTTTTTTAAATGACGTTGATGTAGAAGTTTCTAGTCCTTACCAAATCTTGCAAAGCTCCTAGAATCATCATTCCGCCTGGGCAGCCCCTTCCCAACTCACAGATTCTCACCTTTCTTTGGCTCAGGCTGGTGTTTCCTCCTGTGCAGCTTCCCCCTCTCAGCCTGGAGATCCAACAAGAGATGCAAAGTGAGTGATTTGTATTTGGGGGGACCTCCAGCCTGGGTTTCCTTCACCAGATGTACTTATTGAGCAGCTACTATGTGCTAGACCCTGTGTTGGGTCCTGAGGATTTAGCAGAAAATAAGGCAGATATGGTTCCTGTCTTTGGTAAGCTCACAACTGTGTAGAAAAGATGCTGATAGACTGCACTCAGGTGAGCAGGGCGTTGGACTCCTGCAGCAGAAGGTTTCGGTCCTAGATGAGTCATGGCAGGGGTGTCATAAAAGTGTTCTCTTAGGGTTTGTGAGTCCTCAAGGTGCCCGTGGCCCACAGTAGGTGCTCGAAAAACATTTGCCAAACACACAAAAAGGCTTGTGCAGTACACACAGAGGAGAACTGACCTCTTCAAGTACTCGGGTCTGGAACAGAGCTCAGAGATCCTGATTTCTTATCCTTAAGCAGAGGAGAAAAAGAACATGAAAATAGCCTACCCCTAGAAATCCATGAAGACACACTGAGTGATAATACATTTTCTCTCTCTCTCTCTCTCTTTTTTATCTTTAACTTTTTAAAAAAAAAAAAAAGAAAAAATCCTGGATATTTTATTGTTATATTCTTTCCAGTGTTATATTTTTCCTATTGTATTTTGTTAATTAAAACACTTTTCATAACATGAAAGTAATGCAAAAACATGTTCTCAATGTAAATGTTTAAAGCAAATTAGCCAGGACAAAGCTTCCTTTGTACCCTCACTATAAACTCATCTCCTTTCCCCAAAATGACAGCTACTTCTAGTTTGGTAAATAGCCAGTAAATCTCATTTTTTTTTCCTCTACCAAATCAAAGAGATTAGGGACTGTACATTTTTTTCTCTTTCAGTTCATATTCTTCATAAGTCACTCC
This sequence comes from Colobus angolensis palliatus, assembly GCF_000951035.1. Taxonomy (NCBI): domain Eukaryota; kingdom Metazoa; phylum Chordata; class Mammalia; order Primates; family Cercopithecidae; genus Colobus; species Colobus angolensis. The sequence continues at coordinate 562,534 of NW_012118088.1, forward strand.
ACAACTTTTTAACAATTATCTTACAATTTATTAGACATTTAATCATGCACATTATTTTATATTATTTTATTTTTATTTTTGTCATGTAAGTTGAATTTATTCAATTTTTTCAACTTGTCATTTATTTTTCAGTTAATAAAGTGTCCTAGAGATCTTCCTACAATTATATTACAATTTATTAAGACATTTAATCATGCACATTATTTTACATTATTTTGTTTATATTTTTGTCATGTAAATTGAATTTATTAGATTGTTTTCAACTTGCCATTTATTTTTCATTGAATAAAGCATCCTAGAGATCTTTCTACATCAGTAGAGAAGTCCACTTTATTCTTCTTGCTGCCTATTTAGTAATTTGAAATATTTCATCATGTAATTGCTTTTTTTAAATTTTATTTTAAGTTCAGGGATACCTGTGCAGGTTTGTTATATAGGTAAATTTGTGTCATGGGGGATGTGTTATACAGATTATTTCGTCACTCAGGTATTAAGCCTAGTAGTCATTTAGCCATTTTTCCTGATCTTCTGCTTTCTCGTATCCTCCACTCTCCAGTAGGCCCCAGTGTGTGTTGTTCCCCTCTATGTGTCCATGTGTTCTCATCATTTAGCTCCCACTTATCAGTGGCAACATGCGGCGTTTGGTTTCCTGTTCCTCATGCACACTATTTTAAACATCAAATCATATGGAAGGGCTTTTCATGAGAAGCATCCACGTCAGGCATACTGCTGTCTCCCCACCCTAAGTCCTATTGCCCAGAGCAAGCTTTTTTAAACCATTTTTTTATTCAGTCCTTCTGGTGGTTACATCCTTATCCCTACAAAATATGTTCATCTCTCTATTTCTTGATTTATAATTTATTGACTTCCTGCCATGATAGGTGAGAATTTAGCTAACTTGCTCCTCCCTTTGTATTGATTAGCTTTCTAATTTTTTAAAATAACGTACATCTTCATTTCTTTTTTCATTCACCTTGCACAGACTGTCTTAACTTCCCATTTTATAGAATGAGAAAGTTCACATTCCTCACTTCCACCTACCCATGCCTGTAGCTGTTATTTTTACTTTTTCATCATCAGATTCACTCTGGTTGCATCCCATTCTATAACTAGACCAATGTCTTCCATGCTTAGGCCATGGATCGATTCTGAAGTTTGAAAACCAATGAACGTTATTCTGATTATGTAGATAATGTTCAATGCAAAGCTGAGTCATTTTCTGAGATTACATTTTTCTCTTTGTGGTTTCAATGTCACAATCTCTGAGTCACTCCAAGAAAAATGTCCAAATGGAGTTGCCTGATATTTAACCAGTCGATCAAAATCATGCCATGTATTTATTTGCATCACACTTGGGCTTTCTGCTACAGTTTTCATTTTTCCTGGCATTTCTGATGGACTCAAGGAGTTTTTTAACAGATCACTTAAGAGCAAAATTAGGCTTTTTTAAACACAAGCCCTGTACAGGAGGAAACACTTTTCTGGAAAAATAACTCCTGTCCCTTTTTTACTGCCTCCTCAGTATAGTATAGCAGTTAAGAACTCAACCTCACCAGCTTGGCCAATATGGTACAAACTCTTCTCTACTAAAAATACAAAAATTAACCAGGCTTGGTGGTGCATGCCTGTAGTCCCAGCTACTCTGAAGGCTGAGGCAAGAGAATCCCTTGAATCCTGGAGGCGGAGGTTGCAGTGAGCCGAGATCACATCATTGCACTCCAGCATGGGCGGCAGAGCAAAACTCCATCTCAAAAAAAAAAACAAAACAAAAAAACTCAACCTCCACCACCAGATTGCTTGGGCTCAAATCTCAGATCAGCCACATATGGCTGTGCAACTTTGGCACATTACTTAACCTCTCTGTGTCTCTGTTTCCTCACCTATAAAATGGGGGGGATTATCATTATACCTATTCATAGGGTTGTTATGGGCACTTAATATTGGTTCAACCCAGAACTGTACCTGGCACATGTAAGTACTACTTTGGTGTTGGTTATTACCATTTTCCTGGGATAAATAGATTGAACAGAATCTACTCATCTGCATTGCTCCACCAACAGCAGGGAATCACTCGGGTCATGGACTAACACTGCTCTGTTAGTCCCCCAGAATCTTCAGGAGCCTTAGGGAGGACTGAGGCAAAGCCAGTGATGTAGTTAATGGAGCCTCTACCATGGAACAAGATTTGTGGCCTTTGATGACAAACCTTGGGCCTGACTTCCTACTGGTTGATGAAGGTAGTCAAAACCTTAAGGAATAGATGTTCTAGAATATCCCCAAGATGAGCCACATGAGGCAGCCATTAGCACTTAACAACAGCAAGTGCCTACTGAGTGCTCACGTACATAATCTCACTTTGTCCTCCCAACAGCCTTGTGGGCTATTAGACTCATTTTACCAATGAGCAAATGGAACTCAGAGAAGTAATTGTCCCAAATTCTCGAACCAGTAAGTGGTAGAGGTAGAATTCAAACTTAGGTCTTTAAATCTGAAAACCAATGTCCTCAATCCTGATGTTATAGCTCAACATCCTCAAAGGATGGTCTTTTAATTCCTAGGATAAGAAGGGGACTTCCTAAGATCCTTTAAGGGATTGGCAAGGTTGAAACTATTTCAGAATAATAATAAGATATGGCTGGGCATCGTGGTGCAAATATGTAATCCCAGTTACTCAGGAAGCTGAAGTGGGAGGATTGCTTAAGCCCAGGAGTTTGAGACCAGCCTGGGCAATACAGCAAGACTCCATCTCAAAAAAAAAAAAAAAAAAAGAGACATGATTTGCTTTTTTCAATGTGTTGGAATTTGCACTTATGAGGCAAAAACAATGGTAGGTAAAACTGTTGGAGCCTGACCACAAAGGAAAGCTGTAGCTCAGTGCTCATTGTATTCATCACCACTCACTCACAGGCGAAGACAATGCTAACCTCACTTAAAAATGTCCCTGATGAAGCCATAAAAAGGCATCAACTTTATTAAATCTCAAACCTTGAGTGCTAGGTTTATACAGTCTGTAACCAAGTGAGAACTATGCATTGAGTATCTCAGCCAGAGTGTGCTGGTGGTCTCAAGCAAAGGCACTTGTGCAACTGAGTTGCGAGCTGAACTAGCTGCTTTTTTCCATGAAACACCATATTTACTTGAAAGAATGACAGGTAAATTACGGTTATTCAGGCTTGGGTATTTGGCAGACATTTTCTCAAAAATGAGCTGAGCCTGTCACTTCAAAGAAAGCAACTGACAGTATTTGTTGCCAAGGATAAAAATTCAAGGTTTCAAGTGATAATTATGATTTTGGAAAACTTGTGTCTGGCCCTGTGAGCCAATGTGATTTGTTTTTATACTGTGTAATGAAATGTGCCAACTTTAGAAGACATGCATAACTCAGTGAAACAATACTTTCCAAATGACCAATGAATGACGGTACAAAGTTATGCCTGGCTAAAAGACCCATTCAACATGTAGGATTAGAAAAATGGATTTTCATGTAGTAGAGCATGAGAAGTTAATACGGTTTCAGACTCCACGTTGCAACTAGCCTTTAAGAAACTACCACGTGTCGAGTTTTGGTGTAGTATCAAAGAATATTCATGGTTATTTCAAAGGCTATTAAGATACTACTCTATTTGTCAAACTTGTGTGAGGCTAGATTTTCATCATATATTTCAACTCTAACAACATTGGGCAACAGATTAAATGCAGAAGTAGATATAAAAATCTATCTCTCTTCTCTTGAGCCAGATATTGAAGAGACTCTCAAAAGTGTAAAAACAGGCCGGGCGTGGTGGCTCAAGCCTGTAATCCCAGCACTTTGGGAGGCCGAGACGGGCGGATCACGAGGTCAGGAGATCGAGACCATCCTGGCTAACACGGTGAAACCCCGTCTCTACTAAAAAAATACAAAAAAAAAAAACTAGCCGGGCGAGGTGGCGGGCGTCTGTAGTCCCAGCTACTCGGGAGGCTGAGGCAGGAGAATGGCGTAAACCCGGGAGGCGGAGCTTGCAGTGAGCTGAGATCCAGCCACTGCACTCCAGCCTGGGCGACAGAGCAAGACTCCGTCTCAAAAAAAAAAAAAAAAAAAGTGTAAAAACAATTCTTCTCACAATTTTTTGTTCTGGAAAATATAGTTACTTTTATATAAATTTTTATGTTAACATGAAATTAAGTTTATCATTATTTTCAAATGAATTTTAAAATAAATATTTTATGATTTTGGGGGGGTTAATTTCTGATATAGGAAATATTAAATAGATATAACCCACATAAGCAAAAGTTCAATAATTTGCAGAAGTGTAAAGGAGTCCTGAGACCCAAAAATTTGAGATGCCTCTGCTACAGCTGTATTTTAATTCTGTTGACTAACTTCAGATGGTTGAGGAAAGAAACTAAGAGAGCTATTTCCATACTTTCAGCAGAAGATTTCCTTCTAGTTCTGTCTTTTCTTCTCCAGTGGGAAATGAAACAGTCCCTTGGTGGGTTCTGGTATCTTTTTGACTTCTCTTTAGTTGCAGCGAAGATAAGTCATTGTTCCGTCATCACTGGGACGTAAGAGGCAACATGAGATTTCAGCAGGCACTGAAAGAGACATCTTTGATTAAAATGCAACCCTGCTGGTATAAAGTTGGACAGAGCCTGGAGGATTCATAGCATCTTGTGTCTTTGTTCATGAAAACTGACAAAGCTTAGCTACCACTCCACAAAAAGTTGAGATCTGTGGTGATATTCTTCATATGTGAGATGAAGCAAGTTGCCAAAAAACTGAGATTTTTGACCAAGTTTTTGGTGGATTGGAATTTAAATGTATAAATTATCCACCTTCTAACCTATAATTAAAGACACTATGGGTGAGGATGGAGAATTTGGGGGAATGGAAGGGTCTAGTGGGCTATCATTGAACAAACATTTCTCTTGGCCATGCCAGGGCTTGGTTCTTGGGAATGGAGACATGGGCACTTGAAGGGAGGCTGGGTTATGTGGCCATGAATGTTTTTGTTTGTTTGTTGTTTTGGCCAAACTCACATCCATTCCTCCTTTTTCTGGTAACAGTGCTCTTAATTTTTTTTTGGGTGGGGGGAGTTGTCATGTCACCCTGTCCTAAGTCCATCTGGTTTGGGTGGAACTGACTTCAGCCTAGCAGGACCAGCAAGTGATCTAGGAATGACCTTGAAGATTATCATTAGGCATCTGGAGCTTAGACTAAGGCAGTGGTTCTTGACAGGAACATTTGGTCATGTCTGAGACATTTTTGGTTAGGAGATCAGGGAAGCACAACCAGATCTAGCAGGTGATATCGGGAGTGCTGCTAAACACCTTGCAATGCACAGGACAGCCCCTACAACACAGAATTACCCAGTCCCGAATGTCAAGAGTACCAAGGTTGAGAATCCCTGATCAAAAGGTAAAGGGAGCTGAGTGCGGTGGCTCACGCCTGTGATCCCAGCACTTTGGGAGGCCAAGGTGGGCGGATCACTTGAGGTCAGGAGTTTGAGACCAGCCTGGCCAAAATGGTGAAACCCCATCTCTACCAAAAATACAAAAATTGGCCAGGTGTGGTGGCACAAGCCTGTAGTCCCAGCTACTCTACTCAGGAGGCTGAGGCAGGAGAATCACTTGAACCCAGGAGGCAGAGGTTACAGTGAGCTGAGATTGCACCATTGCACTCCAGTCTGGGTGACACAGCAAGACTCCAACTAAATAAATCAATAAATAAAAGGGAAACCGTGGAAGAGTTTTAAGCAGAGGAGCAATAGGATCTACACTGATGTATGTATGGTATTTTTGTTGTATGTATGGTATTTTTGTTGTATGTATGGCTGTTGTTTACTTTTTATAAAATAGAGATGGAGATCTTACTATGTTGCCCAGGCTGGTCTCCAACTCCTTGGCTCAAGTGATCCTCCTGCCTTGGACTCCCAAAGTGCTGGGATTACAGACATGAGCCACAGCACCTAGCTAACTGATCACTTTAAAGTATGGTCAGGTCCCAGGTAGAAACAGATTTTTAAGACATAAGAAGGAAGCAGGAGATAAGCCAGTGGGCTATTGCAATAACTTTAGAGAGAGAAGACTCTAGGAGTATGGAAGGAGGTATGGTCTGGGAAATGCACATTTGGAAATCATCGTTGGTAAGAGGCCGAATCTTGAATGTGAATAAGAGCTTCCAATAAGGCTGTAAAAAATAAGAAAATAGGACCAAAGACAGAGCCTTGGGGGAACATGCATGCATAACAAGTAAAATAATAATAATAATATCTAACACTGGGCCAGGTGCGGTGCCTCACACCTGTAATCCCAGCACTTTGGGAGGCTGAGGTGGGCGGATCACAAGGTCAGGAGATTGAGACCAACCTGGCCAACATGGTGAAATCCCATCTCTACTGAAAACACAAAAATTAGCTGTGTGTGGTGGCGCACGCCTGTAGTCCCAGCTACTTGGGAGGCTGAGGCAGGAGAATCACTTGAACCTGGGAGGTGAAGGCTGCAGCGAGCCAAGACTGCACCACTGCACTCCAGCCTGGCAACAGAGGGAGACTCTGTCTGAAAATAATAATAATAAATAAATAATACCTAGCACTGTTTGAGAGTTGATGTGCCAGCTTCTATGCTAAATAACTTACATGATTACATCTGACCCTTTTTTAACAACGCTTAATAGCTCCATTTTACAGATTAAAAACCTTAGGCACAGAGAGGTTAAGCAACTGGCCCAAGGTCACACATGGAGCTATTATCTGAGACAGAATTTGAACTCAAATGATATGACTCCATGGCTTTCCTTCTTATCTACCAAGCTGCCTTCTTGAATAGAGAAAAATCTTCCAAAAGGAAAATCACAACTCTTAAGAGTTGAAAGATGAATAAAAGTTAGAGAGATGAAGGGATGGATTGGTGTTCCAGGAAAAGGGAACAGCAAGTACCAAGGTCTGGATACAGTAATGACTGGAGCAGGGTTGCAGTGAGTGGGGAGAATGGCAAGACTGCAGAAGTAGACAGGAGCCATGTCATGCAGATCTTTGGGAGGCACGATAAGTAAGACTTTATTCTAGGGGAAACAGAAATTCTACGGAAAGATTAAAATAGAAAATTAAAGATCCAACGTAATCAGGTTTTCATTTTTGAGACTCATTCTGGCAGAAGTGTGGGACATGGACTAGGGAATGGAAAAGGAATAGTTTTATTTTTATTTTTCTTGAGACAGGGTCTCACTCTGTTGACTGGGCTGGAGTGCAGTGATGCAATCTCGGCTTACTGCAGCCTTGACTTCCTGGGCTTAGGCGATCCTCCCACCTCAGCCTCCTGAGTAGCTGAGACTACAGAGGTGCACCACCACAGCTGGATAATTTTATTTATTACTATTATTATTATTATTATTATTATTATTTTGTAAAGACAGTATCTCACTATGCTGCCTAGGCTAGTCTTGAACTCCTGGGCTCAAGCAATCCTCCTGCCTCGGCCTCCCAGAGTGCTGGAATTACAAGGGTGACCCAGTTCGCCCAACTGAGGAATATTTGCAAACTGGTTAAGAGACATGAATGCAATAATCCCATAGCAATAACAGAATCCTATATGAGGGAGATGGCAGTAATAATGGACCTGTTGGCCATCACTTTGGTAGATGCTTGAAAGCTGGAATCAACTAAATTTCCTGATTGTTGCATGTAAAGGTAAGAGAGAATGAGCTCAAGAGACATCTGGGTTTCTGCCTTTAGCCTTTGGATGGACAGTGATCCCCTTTAGGATGAAAAGTTTAGTGATAGGGAGAGGGTGAGTCTGGTTTTAAAAGTGTTGCGTTTGCAGCTTCCTTTGTAACACTCAAGTGGGGGTGTTAAAAGGGCCACTGAATGCACTGCCCAAGAACTCATGAGGAATATCTAGTCTAATTACTTCCATATATATGGAGCTATACTTTTTTGATCAGGAAATAGTCAAACATGTACATTCCAACCACTGCTAATTCTAACAGAGGCAACCAGAGAAAGGCCAATAGCTAAGGTTCTGTGTGACAGATGAACTGCTGTTAAAAGTCTGAATGCAACATCGGGAGGTCACTGGCAGTCTAATTAGGCACAGATAGAGTTTATTGGGTCGTGGAAAGCCAGTTGTGTGTAACCATCATTTCAACCCCCTCTCCTTCCATTTCTGATTGTCATCTGGTTTTGAGTGAACATTAAAGTATCCTTTCATAAATGGTGACCTTTAGAATTTGAAATGATGGTTTCTGGCTAATTTCCATTCCAGCCTTGGGGCTGCTGCTTGAAGCTCTTGACTAGTTTCTAGCCCTGTGCTCTCAACCATAATTTGGAAAAGGGCAATGTTGTTTTCGTCCTTAAAATGCCCATCATTCAGATGAAGGATCATCATTCGTAATTGTGCGACCACACACTGGGGATGAAAAATGTGCTAGGTACTGAGCTTATTCTAATAACAAGACCAGACCCCGCCGGGCACAGTGGCTCATGCCTATAATCCCAGCACTTTGGGAGTCTGAGGTGGGTGGATCACTTGAAGTCAGGAGTTTGAGACCAGCCTGGCCAATACGGTGAAACTCTGTCTCTATTAAAAATACAAAAATTAGCTGGGCATGGTGGTGCATGCCTATAATCCCAGCTACTCGGGAGGTTGAGGCATGAGAACTGCTTTAACCTGGGAGGTGGAGGTTGTAGTGAGCCGAGATCAAGACTGCACCACTGCACTTCAGCCCGGGTGACAGAGCAAGACTCTGTCAAAAAAACAAAACAAACAAACAAACAAAAACAGATCCAGTTTGTTCTGGAGAATTTGGGAACATTTTGTCTGAGGTCACAACAGAACAGTAACATGGTTGTATAACCTAGAATTCATTCAGTTGGAAGTGACAGAAAACTAAATTCTAATTGACTTAAAAATGGGGAGACAGAAAGAGAGAAAAAGTTCTATAGGCTCATATACTGAAATAATAGAGGTATGGCTATATGCGGGAACCAAATTCACAAGGACACTATATCTCTCACCATTGTTTCCTCTGCTTCTTCTCTGTTGACTCCATTTCAGAGTAATGGATGGGATACTCAGGGATTCAAGATGGGGAACAGCAGCTCCCAGGGCTATATTCTGTTTTGTTGTTGTTTGTTTGTTTGTTTGAGACAGGGTCTCACTCTGTCACCCAGGCTGGAGTGCAGTAGTAGAGTCTCAGCTCGCTGTAATCTCCACCTCCTGAGCTCAAGTGATCCTCCTGCCTCAGCCTCTGGAGTAGCCAGGGAACTACAGACAGGCACCACCATACCCAGCTAATTTTTTTGACTTTCTTTTTTTTGGTAGAGACAGGGGTCTTGCTATGTTGCCCAGGCTGCCGTCCAACTCTTGAGCTCAAGTGATCCTCCCCCTACCTCAACCTTCCAAAGTGCCAATATTACAGGCATGAGCCACTGTGAACAGGAGGGCTATATTCTTGAACCCAGCATAACAGCATGAGTTTCTTTCCCAGCAGGCAAAAGTCTCAGTGCATTTTATTGGCTTCAATTAGGTCACATGTTCATTATTGAACCAATCACTGCAGACAAAGGCTGATTGGCTTAGGTCCCAGTCATTTGATTCAATCTTGGAGTTGATAGGGCATAGATACCCAAAGATAATTATGATGATAAAAGACAACCATTATTGATCAGTTGCTACATGTTCTGACCAGCATGAATGCTTTTTTCATGTGCTTCTCATGACAACACTTTGAGATAGGTGCTATTGTCTTCACTCTTTTAATGATGAGGAAAACAAAACTATAACAAGATTAACTAACTTGCTCAGGACCCACAGCCAGTAAACAACAAAACCAAGGTGTAGAGAGAGGTGACTGTAACCTTTCCAAAGACCCACAGATGATAAACAACGGAGCCACTATGCAAATTCAGGCAGGCTTTCACCAGAATGTAGGCTCTAAACCACTACTCTAGGACACCAACCTAAGTTAGGGTAGGGTTACCAGGTGTCCACTGTAACTCAGCAGTTTTCAGTGACAGCAGGCTTTCAAACATGACTATTTCCTCACAACAACTTTAAAGGAGACCGGACCAGGAAGCATGATCTCCACTTTCCCGTGAGGAAATCGAGGTTTAGGTTGAGTGATTTGCTCTAGGTCAAACGTGAATTAAACAGTGGAACAGGGACTAGAATCCTACGCCTGTCTTTTCTGGTCCTGCAGTAATATAGCCTGAGCGCTCAGTAAACGTTTAGGAGACCACACAGCCTGAAGAGTCACACTGGGCTTATTGCGGGCTAATCCTCCACCCACACTTACCCGCTTGTGCAGCTTCTTCATTATTTCTTCTTCTTTTTTTTTTTTTTTTTGAGACGCAATCTTACACTCAGATAATTTTTGTATATTTAGTAGAAATGGGGTTTCACCATGTTGTCCAGGATGATCTTGATCTCTTGACCTTGTGATCTGCCCGCCTCAGCCTCCCAAAGTGCTGGGATTACAGGCGTGAGCCACCGCGTCCGGCCTCATTAACTTTCCTTCTGTGATTGTTACAGGTGGACGTGACAGTCCCAAGAACGCGGACACCAAGTTGCTCTCAAACATGTAAACTGTAAATTAAGTTGTTTATGAAACAATTTATCCCCATTGAATTTACCTTTTATTAAACTCACACACACATATGTGTGTATGTGTGTTACATATTTATTTATGTGCATATGAACAGATCTATTTCTGAATCTTCTATTCTTTCTTTTAATGTATATATCTAATTTCCATTTCTGAGATACTACCACACTCTCTTTTGAATTCATGTAGCTTCACAAGATTCTTTTTTTTTTTTAGACAGAGTCTCACTCTGTCGCCCACGCTGGGAGTGCACTGGCCTGATCTCAGCTCACTGCAACCTCCACCTCCTGGGTTCAAGCAATTCTCCTGCCTCTGCCTTCCGAGTAGCTGGGACTACAGGCACACACCACCACTCCCGGCTAATTTTTTGTATTTTTAATAGAGACAAAGTTTCACCCTGTTAGCCAAGATGGTCTCGATCTCCTAACCTTGTGATCTGCTCACTTTGGCCTCCCAAAGGACTCTTAATACTAGAAGAGCATCTTCTTCTCTGCTATTCTTCTTTACCAAACATCTGAGTTCTTACCATTTGGTTTTGCTAGCGAATATTCTGACTATTCTGTCTCATCGTAGGATATTGAGATATTAATTTAAAAATGTAATTAACAGGCTTATTTGGGGGTGATCGACACCTTTAGGATATTGAGACTTCACATTTAACAACATAATATATCACCGATTTATTAAAATCTTCTTTTAGGTTGTTTAGAAAAATCTCAACATTTTCATCATTCAAGCCTATGCATCGATGTGTACATTATATCTAGGTAGTGTTTAATGTTTTTTGTTTACTCACATTAATGGGTGGTGTTTCTAGGATATTTTCTAAGAGCCTAGTATGACTGGTAGGTGAGAAAGCTATTATAGATCTATTATTATTTATAAGTTGCTGGAACTTTCTTACATAGTTAATTTCATTTGCTTTTCCAGGTAAAACAATCATAACATCTGCAAATAATAGGCGGAATATTTTTGCCTCCACTTTTTTTTTCTTTGACTGAAGTATAGAGAATAGTGTTAAATAATGGTAGTGGTCAAAGACCACCTTGCTTTTAGCTATAATGGATATCTCATGAAGAGTGTTTCTCAAAGTGTGATCACAGATCTGGGTATACATCCCAGAATTTATACAAACCTGGTCATCTGCATTTTAGCAAACTCTTAAGGTGGTTCCTGTCTACACTTAAGTGAATAACTCCTCCAGGTTTTCACCAAGAAGCATGGTATTTGTTATTGGTTTAGATAGTTTTCTTTATCATACTATCAAGATTTCTGTCAATGTCTGCTTAACTAAGAATTCCCATCAGGTATGGAGATTTACATTTTTTGATAATTATTGAGATTATAAGTTTTATTCTCTTTGGATTATTAACAGGATAAGTTGTGTTAATGGCTTTCATATTAGCCTTTCTACCTTTCACTCTTGCAATAATTCTTTTGGGGCAATTTTGTTTTTGATTGTATAATGCTGAAGTGGATTTGCTAACATATAATTTAGGATTTTTCTATATACTTGTCAATGAAATTTTCTTGTGGTTTGTCTTTTGTGTATTATTTTTGTTCAGGTTTGAAATCTGAGTTGTGGTAACTTGCTGAAATGATTTTCTATGCTCTGACGTAGACTAAATAGCATAGGAATTTTCATATAAAACCCTCTGGGCCTGGGGCCTTTTTGAAAGTAGTTCTTTGACAATTTCTCTCACATCTTATTTGCCTATTTCTTGCCTATTTCTCTCACATCTATTTGCCTTTTTCTAGAGTCATTTTTGTTCATGGAAATGTAAAAATGTTTTAGACTAGGGTTAAATAGTGTGATTGCTTATAATTCGTTTTATTCCAAAGCTGTCTTTTTTCTTCTCTATTTTCTCAACTTGTCTCCATTTATAATTGGTGTCATTTCTTCCAAGATGGTGCCATTAAGTTGTCTTTCAGTCTTTAACTTTTAGGCTTTGAATTTTCATCTCTTTCATGGGTTTCTTAACGCATTTTTTAAGAATCTTGGAAGAGCAGTTTGAAGGCAGCCAACCAAACGCCATTATGAGCAATACGTTTTTGCTCTTGGGATTTTTTTAACCTAGATTTAAAAATCTCATCTTGTTGAGGTTGGCATTCTTTAATGTGAAGAGGTCCTTCTGGAATCCTAACTACTATCTAACAAAGTCACTAGACCTTGCAGATAAGTGTCATCTGCCAATGTGATTAACTAGCTTGCCATTTCAGTTCTCAGCAAGTCATTGATAAAATCATTGAAGGGGAAAGGTTGAAGGACATAGCAGTGTGGTAAAAGAATTAGCCAAACATCTAGTGGTCTTGCCTTACAAACACGGGAATTACAACTTGGTTTTGTGGGATTCCCATCAAAAAAAAAAAAAAGAAAAAAAGAAAAAAGAATTAGCTGAACATCATCACTATCAGAAGAGACACCAGAGTGTGACCTCACCTCAGGTTCACTGAGCTCAGTGAAAAACCACATTCCCTAACACAAGCTGAGTAAATGTTGTTCACTCCTGTGATTCACACTCATCAGGACTTACTCTGGGAAGGGCATTGTGCTGGTCTTGGACATGCAAAACCAAAAGGATGTGGCCTCTCCCCTCAGGGACTTTGAGTATGAGGAAAATCCTTTCTTAGTTATGTGGTCTCCAATATCACAAGATTACCAAAACCATTTTTTAAACAATTACAAACACAGATTGTTTAAGGTCCCTCTTCAAAGACTATAAGAGTAACCTATTTACTGCATCTAGTGAAATTGTTCAAAAATAGAAAAATAAGTAATAATACCCCCTACTCTATTCTCACCCTGCCCCAACTCATCCCCGTCCAAAGTAACTATCATTAACTGCTAAATGTGCTTCCTTTTCTATCCTCAAAACATACACACATACATGCCCAGGAGAAGAGGCATCATTTGCTTTTGTTTAAATTGAATCAGAGCCAGACACAATGGAACACAGCTTTAGTCCCAGCTATTTAAGAAGCTGAGGCAGGAGGAGTTCAAGTCTAGCGTGGGCAACATGGTGAGACCCTGTCTCTAAAAATAATAGTAATAATAAAAGTTTTTTGAAGTGTAAAATAAATAATTATATATTTAATTGAGGATAATATGTGTATATATATACGTATATATGTGTGTGTATATATGTGTGTATATACACATATCCTCAATTAGATATATAATTGTGTGTGTATATATACATATACGTATATATGTGTGTGTGTGTGTGTGTGTGTGTGTATATATATATAATTAAATCACACTGTTGATATTAGCCTGCCACTTGCTTTTCAATACATCATGGTTATCCTTCTGGTTCTATAGGTACTGATTTTTTTTTTTTTTTTTTTTTTTTGAGACAGGGTCTCACTCTGTCACCCAGGCTGGAGAGCAGTGGTGCAATCTCAGCTCACTGCCACCTCCACCCACTAGGCTTAAGCAATCCTCTCACCTCACCTTCCCAGGTAGCTGGGACCACAGGCACATGCCACCATGCCCCGTGTTTTTTTGTAGTTTTGGTAACGAAGGGGTCTCCCCATGTTGCCCAGGCTGGTCTTGGACTCCTGAGCTCAAGCAATACCTAACTTGATTTTTTCAGTAGCTACATAATGTTCCATAGAATAGAATTACTTCAGTTTATTCAACATGCCTTTGTTCATGGGACATTCATCTTGTTTCCAATTTTTATTGCTGTCATTGTCATTCTTGTCATATGTTCCATGACAACATATGTCCTTATACACTAATGCTTTTATTTTTCTGGCTAGATTACCAAAAGCAATATTGCTGGATCAATCAGGTTATGGGGTTATAATCTTAATAGATATTGACAGGTTATTATCCTAAAGGATTGTAGCAAGGGGAGTGATTATCAGACAAACGTCTTGATTTTTAAATGAAGGATATATATATATATATAAATTCAAAGATTTTGCTTTGAAAGGAGATCCCCTAGAATGGATTGGAAGCACAAATGGCAGCCCCGAATTTCAGTCATTCCTAGTAGGGTCCTCTGTTGCCATCGCCATGCTGGCCCCCAGAGGACACCTCTCTGAGAATGCTAAAAACAGCAGCAAAGCCATTTATCGAGTCCCACCCAGGTAATACACTAGTACCTTAGGTACATGTCTTCCATCTTACTCTCATGACTGTGTAAGACATAGATGCTATTACCATCCTCATTTTACAAAAGTGGAAACTGAGGCCTAGAACGTTTGTTACTTGCTCAACGTGACACAGCTAGTAGGTGGTATAGCTGGGATTTGATTCCAGTTCTGCCTGCCTCCAAGACCTACGCTCTTAACAACTGTGTGGGATTTTCCCCAAGGATACCGTCACTGAGACTTTCATTAGAGTCCCAGGTAGGGCCACACCTTGCCTCCTGCCATGAAGGAGGAAGGCTCCTGTGCAAGATCCTTGCAGCCAGGCTGACCTCTAGGAAGTACCCTCCCTATTCAGAGATAACTGAGTGAGCACATGGGCACCCCAGAACACTATGCGTGGCATGCATGCTTGCTCCTGCAAACAACTCAGAAGCTAGCTTTCTTCTCTCTTTTCTCTCTCCCGCGCTCTTTCTTTTGCTTTCTCAAAACAAACTGAAGCAATTAAGAGACACTGGGAACCCTTGGTTTGGCCTTTCCTGGTTCTCTGGTGATAGGCAACAGATACGCATGATTAAAAGTGTAGACTCTGGGCCATGCATGGTGACTCACACTTGTAATCCGAGCACTTTGGGAGGCCGAGGTGGGTGGATCATTTGAGGCCAGGAATTCAAGACCAGACTGGGCAGCATAGTGAAATCCCATCTCTACTAAAAATACAAATATTAGACGGGTGTGGTGGCACTCACCTGTAGTCCCAGCTACTCAGGAGGCTGAGGCATGAGAATCACTTGAACCCAAGAGGCGGAGGTTGCAGTGAGCCAAGATCAAGCCACTGCACTCCAGCCAGGGCAACAAAGCAAGACTCTCAAAAAAAAAAAAAAAAAGAAAAAGAAAACATGTAGACTCTGGAGTCAGAATGACCTGGGTAGGAAACCAACTTGTTAAACCCTGAGCAATTTTCCTGAGACTCTCCAAGCCTCATGGTCTCCCTGGCAACAGAACCATCCTACCCAGCGTCTTGTCTTACCTGAGAATGCATCATCATCTCCTTGGGGACAGGTCCATGTCTATGCCTCTTGCCTTACACGTACTGAGGGAACCTCTGTAACATTGAGCACAGGTTGATTCTCAATAATTAAATTCAATAGTGTTTTAAGGTAATTGAGGCCAGGTACAGTGGGCTTTTGCCTGTAATCCCAGCACTTTGAGAGGCCGAGGCGAGAGAATTGCTTGAGACTAGGAGTTTTAGACCAGCCTGAGCAACATAGTGAACCTGAATCTTTCCAAAACATAATTAAATAAACAAAGTAAGTAAGTAAGGTTGAGACCTGAAAAGGGAAGAAAGAAAATGAATTCGCTTTTATTGAGGACCTACTGTGTTTTAGGCAGTATTCTGGAATTTAATAAACATTAACTCAACTCTTTGAAATAGGTATAATTATTCCCATTGTATAGAAGTGAAAGATGAAACTTAGCAGCATTAGGATAATTTTGCTAGGGTTGCAGAGCTAGAAATGATGGTGATGGTGATGGCGATGATGATAATGATGATGATGATGATGATAGCTTACTGTTTACTGAACATCTTCTATGAGTGGCCCTATGCGAACAGCTTCACTCGCACTCTCTCATTTAATCCCAACTACAACCCGATAAGTAAGTCCCTTTTACAGATGAGAGACCTGAGGTCCCAAAAGGTTACAAGGGCACTCAGTTAGTAAGTATTAGACCTGGGAATTGAACCCAGATTTTTCTCCTTCCTTAGGAGTATCTCTCATCCTTGCTTTGGAAGTGAAGGCCTTGGTGGCAGTTATTCAAATTTAAACATTCAGCTTCCTGGACCACTTCTAAATGTGGTGTCATGCAACTGTACAGAAGGCCAGGCCTTTGGAAAAAGAAAACAGATTTTATATCTACTGTTTTTTCCCCTTCATCTTCTGGGCTCTGTGGGCAATAGTTTCATGGCAAGATTCTGCATCCTGTCTCATGGCCACACATACTGTCTGTGCTTGGCACAGCGTGCTGTCTCCATGGAACATCTGCGGCTCACTACTAGTGTGAGTGATTCTATTTTCCACACATCCCCAGCTCGTTAGAAAGCAAGGCTCCCATTTGTTGGTGGATGTTTGCAATCTGAAGCTGAAACACTGCAAAATGATGATTGAGCTGATTCACACTAGGAGAGAGTCTGTGACACATAAACACACACACATACACACACACACACACACACGAGACACTTAATTAGTGAGAATTGATTTCTTGCCTGACCCAAAGGGTATGGTGACTTTTTCCATCATGGGGCCATCTGGCTTCTGAGGACAGTTACCCAACCGGAAGCTGTGCATGCAGTGATGGTGGTCTTTCCTGACCAGGGATGCAGCTCAAATGTCCTCTGGGCCACCAGTTGAAGTGTCAGCATCTTAAGGAAACTGTGTTTGTACAAAGGTAGTGAGAAAGCAGAAGTAAACAGCATCCCTCCCAACCGACCCAGGACTCTGCAGAAAGGAAAGAACTTCCCCTCTCCTCCTTGATGAATTCGCCTTAGAACTTCCTCAACGTTCCTCTCAGATTTTCCACTTCTGGTCTTTGGCCAAATGCAATCTTTAAAAATACACATTTGGCAAGAATCTGCAAAAAAAAAGAAAAAAGAAAAAGAAAAAATCCCTTCAGATTGTTATGTGATGGTGGGGAAAAGACACATTTTTTTAAACTCTAAAAAAAGCACCTTAGCATTTTGTAGGCTTTTATAATTCTGAAACAGCTGAAATGCTAAAACTTTCAAGTTGGCAGGATTGAAACTGAAATCTGCAAAGCAGGTTCAATTTGACAGGAGTAGGAGCCTTGCATTTCAGAGGGTTTTGATGAGCTTGTGGGTCTGAGCCATCAACACAGTGGGTGGCCACCCACTTGCAGAGAGCCCTTCATGCCTGGGTCTCCATCCCCATTCTAGCTCCCTACAGAGTTCACTCTGAGAGATGCTCCAGGGTAGTCCATGAAGGTACCCCATTTGCCCTCCTAGCTGTGGGTAGCACAGCACAGTCTGTGGCACCAGACTGCCTGGATTTGCAGATCCACTACCTGTAGGACTTTATTCACTTAATTCCTGTGTGCCTCAGTTTCCTCATTTGTAAAATGGGGATAATCACTACCTGATAGGATTGCTTTGAAGATCAAGTGAATTCATTCTTATAAAAGGCCCTGGAACAGTACTAAGAATATGAAAAGCATTCAGTAATGTTGGCTGTTACTTATTAGCAGAGAAAGCTCAGCTTGGAAGAAAGATTTGGGGCAGTGGCTAAGAACAGCGGGAAGCCCAGTCCTGGAGTATTATAGAAGCTTGGGCCCTAGCATGGCAGGCGTAAGGTTAAGACGAAGACCATCATAGACAGAGAAGACCTACTATATGTCAGAAAGTCAACATTACTAATTAACATTTTGAATCAACAAACATTTCATATATTTGTGGATTTATACCCATCTTTTATTTATTTGTTTGTGTATTTGTTTATATCCACCTAGTTCCAGAAAGAATTGGAGAGGGAGTCTAGTTATACAAACTAAGACAAAATAGGATAATTTCTAAATTGGACTAAGGAAGAAAACATGGGAACAGAGCAGAGCCAAGCATGATGCTGAATATGCATATCATAAAGAACTACATCCCTGATAAGGGTAGTTCATAAGGTTGACCATAAACTGAGCTTCCTTGCAGTCCCTTCACGAAGAGAAGCTTGTTCAATTGCATATTTGCAGTGCTTAGAACACTGGAAAAGTTGGTGGCTAAGCGGACTTGCAGTCAGGCTGACCTGAGCTGGCAAGCAGGCTCCAAGATGTGTCCCTGGAGAAATAACTTAATGTCTCAGAGTTTTAGTGTCTTCACCTCTAATGGGGATAAAATTGTAGTCATGGGTTATTTATTTATTTATTTATTTATTTATTTATTTAGATAGAGATGGGGTCTCGCTATGTTCCCCAGACTGGTCTTGAAGTCCTAGGCTCAAGTGTTGCACGTACCTTGGCCTCCCAAAGTGCCGGGATTACAGGTGTGAGCCACTACACCCAGCCTATGGGTTGTTTTTTAGAGTAAAGTGAAAGAGTATATGTAAAGTGTTTATCACAGCCTACCTATTTAGCAAGTGTTTGATAAATACTAGATAAAATAAAATTTAGAACATGTAGATACACACAACTTTCCTTGATACCAAGATCAGATAGGGATGGCTTCCTTCCTAAGAGGATGATGTGTCACATAATAAAATATGGTGTCTCCAATGAAGACAGATGGCAAACTCCCCAAAGCAATAACGCACTGTTCTTGGGAGCATGAAAGAAGGATGGGTTGCATCCTAGCTCTGCCACTTAGTTGCTAGGTGACCTTTAGCATGCCACTTCACTCTCCTGGGATGCACATTCTTCTGCTGTAATGGGCAAAATAATAGTACCTCCCTCATAGGGTTCTTATGGAAATCAAATAAGGTTATGGCTGATAAAGCATTTAGCTTAGTTTTGGCACGTAGTTAGCCCTCAACGGCCATGTTGTTGTTGTTCGTTGTTGTTGATTACAACACTGTGAGTCATCACCGCCCATCTGGCTTGATCCAGAGGGACACTCAGAATGCCTGGAAGAGCAGGGACCTGCACATCCCACAACCCTCACTGGATATTGCTCTTCTCAACAATACTTCTGGCAACTACCGTATAAAAATGCACTTAAAGACTGTGTGGTCCAACAAACTTTCAAGTGGAGCGATTTTATCCTGCCAATTGAATATGAACCACATAGGTTTAAAACCGTCAAGTGAGGGGTGGAAACAGTATTATTGAGAGCAAGAAGACAGTGGGGCGGGGGGCATATAGGGACCTGGGGCTGAATGAAAGGCCACTTCAGGATTCTTCTTAGAAAAATTGTGTTGGTGGAAGGCAGTTATTATGGGTTGAGTTATTATAGCCAAATGGTTAGAAGCATGATATAGTGAGTCAGACAGTCCTGGGTTCAAGACCTGCTTCCCCCACTTACTGGCTGTGTGATGTAGGACAAGTTACTTAATCCCTTGTGCCTCAGTTTCCTCATCTGTTAAAGAAAGGGGAGAGAGAAAATAATGGCACCATCTGTGTATGGCTGGGATGAGGATTAAGTGAATTAGCACACATGAGATGCATCCTACAGGGGCATACAGGAAAGCCAATCTAAGTGTTAGCTATTAATGTCAAGGAATGAATGGAAGATGAGAAACTGAAGACAGTATGGCGGTGAAGGAAAGGGTTAAGGAGGATGGAAGTTTGAAGGAAGGCAGAATGGAGCAAGGTTTGTTTTAGGATGAGCCAGTGGGGAGAGACAGAGACTGAGGTAAGTGAGGGGTGGTTATTGACGAGGTAAGGACGTTAGGGTAACAGATGAGACTGGCTTCTGGGCACAGGTGGAGCGGATAACCGGGCAGGCGGAGGAGGAAGGCATTCAGGATGAGCAAGGTGGCAGCTAAGTTTAGCGCTGGAAGGGAGGGATTTGAATATGCATGTACTGTCCCACTGTGCCAAACAGCTCGATTTTTCAATCGTTCCTCAGGGGGAGTCATGAATGGAGAAACGGAGTCAGTAGGAATCCCTGTGTTGAGTGCAGTCTGCCTGTTCCTTCTGGGTTCAGGCCACTGGCTTCCCCAAAGGCCTCTTTAGGAACCTGGAAAAGGACCTTCCTTCCCTTTGTTAAGTGAAATTACATACTGAGGAATATTAGATCAGCAGGGTGCTGGACACTGATTCCTTTTTGACATAAAGACAGCCTAGTCTTCGATCATTGCTTGTAGATGGCCAGAATTGGAAAAGGGTCCATGTTAGTTTCCTTGCATCATCATCCTTGCAGCTCAAATTCCTTCCAGTCCTGCCTTCCTCTTCTCTTCTCTTCTCTTCTCTTCTCTTCTCTTCTCTTCTCTTCTCTTTCTCCTCCTCTCTCTCCCATCCCCTCTACCCAGACTCTCTCCCTCTCCCCTTCTTCCTCTCTACTCCTCTTCTCCAGTTCCCTCTTTATCTCTCTCCCACAAATCTATATTCAGTTTCTGTCTTCCAAAAAGAAAAAGTGAGTAGGAGGACAAATTGTTTAAAAGCAACGCAGCTATTTTAACAAAATGCTTTTTCCTTTGAGTCAGTCCTAAGAAATTTGGGTAAAATCAAAGCCGGAATGAACCAAAAAATTATTCCGAAAAATGACATGGATTAGGGAAAAGAGCCTAAACTCCCCCAGACAGAATGGGGAACAGGAAAGAACCAGAGAGGATGTGAACACCAGTGTGTTGGAAAGAAAACCAAAGGAAGGAATTTGATGAGATTGGAAAGGCGGCAGAGAGAAAATGAGAAGACATTTATCCAATCACTTGAGTCCATTCCGTCACAGACACCTGACTCTTGGGAACATCTGGATGAAAGTTTGTGTAGACATGGTCATTCAGATCTGAGCCACTGAGGACGTGAGCTCCCATCTAAGCCAATAAGTTATTGTCCCTTGAATTTCAAGGTCCTAAAGCTGTTAAGAAATTGTTTGAAATCTTTTCTGTTGGAAGAGCCAGAAGCTTAGCTCTAGTCTCAACTCTGCCCCTAACTTACTCTGCACCCTGAAATAAATCATGCCCTTTGCTGGGGAGTGGCACTGTTTTCTTCTTTCCAGAAGGAGAGGATGGGACTAGATGACCTCAATGGTCCTCCAACTCTGATGTTCATCCTCTAGTTCTCTTTAGCCTTGTCCCTCTACTTGACAGCCAGTGAAGAGCATGGACTTGGGAGCTGCCTACCTTTGAATCTTGCCTCGCCACACCTGGTGGCTGTAAATCTTTGAAGAAGTTCCTTCGAGCTCTCAGGGCCCTCAGTTCTCTCATCTGAGAAATGGATAACAGTAAGGTTCTTCACTTTTCCCCTTCTCATCTAAGAAGTATGTCAGAAAACAATTAAGTGACAATAGAACCTGCCCTCATTTATAAAACTCAAAAGCACATCACTTGCACACTTCAAAACCTACACTAGAAGATTCTTGGGATGCCTTCTACAATTAACAGTTAAATAGCCTGAAACCGAGGTTTTATTGTTCTTCTGATCCAGTTCCATTTCAGTTTCAGCTTTCTCAAGCTGAGGACCAGAGAGGCAAATCTATCTGCCCAGCATCAGTCAGCAGATGTTCTCGAAAGAGCCAAGGGACACCTGGCAAGGGGAAATCCTCTCTTCCTCCAAGACCCTGCATCTGGTTTCAGGATTCATATTGGAAACATTATGGATGAAAAAAAAATAAACCTTGAATCTTCTAGACCCACGTATGAACTGTTTATCATTCCAATCCCCTTGCTTTTTGTCTCCATTCATCCTCTTCCTCCAGCCACTTCCTTGGCTGCAAGAAAGTGTTTTCGTAGGGAATTGCTCTCACCTTATCTCCCTTCTGAGAAAATCTGCTGCTTCTGAAATGATGTATTCTTCCCACAAACCTGGTGTTGTGCACCTGATCATAGGTGCAGGCGGAGGAAGGAAAATCTACATAGCAGCAAAATTGCTTCCTTTTGCTTATCTGCAAACTCTTAGCTTAGAGAGGATGCTGGAAGAAGGCACCAGAATGTCTCCCCTCCAGGCAGTGAGGACAGTTTCCCCTTAGCTTGAGAATGAGAAATCCCCGAATCAGCCAACATAAAAGGACACAACACCATTCCTACTGGCAGCGGAGTCGCCTGTGCCAAGGCCTCGGGGGCCCCAGCCGCTGTTCATTAATGCTGCCCACGGGCTGAGGGAGAAATCTGTTGTTCTGATGGGCAGAAGGTCCAGGTTCCAGTGCAGTGGAGGAGATAATTGTCTTTATAGCCAGGGGATGCTTGGCAAGGAGGTCAAGTGACTTACACACTCCACAAAGTCTAGGTGGATGATGACGATGAAATCATATTGCCCTTAACTCCCGACAGGAACAAGCAAAAGATAATTCAGGGTCTCACTATGTTGCTTAGGCTGGTCTCGAACTCCTGGCCTCAAGCAATCCTCCCACCTATGTCTTCCAAAGTGCTGGGATTACAGGCAAGAGCCACTATACCCAGTACAAATAGGACATTTTAGAAGAAACATGTTGTAGAAAGAACAGGGTCATAGGGGAATGAAATCTGGAACCTTGCCTGCCATAAGAGTCTTGTGACAGTTTGTCTAGCAAAATTAGAAAAAGGATTTTTGGCCTGCCTATTTCATAGAGCTACTATGAGAATTAGATGTGATAGTAAGTGTAAAAGGACTTTGAGAATTATATTGCACTTCATTCATTCATTCCTCCTAATGATAGATAGTGAGTACCCACTAGATGTCAAGTACTGCGGATACAGTGGTGTTAGGTAGGCATGGTAACTGCCCTCACATGCATGTTGGGGAGGACTGCCTACAACTACAGTCTGTGCTTTTAAAGGAATTTTCAGGAGTGTCCCTCAGAGACCAAGTCCCAGACCTCCACCTGCCAGTTGAGCAAGAAGTCCAATCTCTCCCACCTTGGGTCTCTTCCTAAGTCTCCAGGTCACTCTGGGCTCTAAGTGGTCAGTCCAGCTTTCTCCAGACTTGTAGCCTGAACTGGAACCCAGATGTGCTTCCTGGAGCTATGGTATGTCAAAACTAATACCGAGATGCTAGCTTCAGAATGGGGTTTCAGTCTACCAAGGACGTCCCATGTGTACCTACTGAGATAGGGAAACCCCAAATACATTCTCAACTTGCTGCTCCTGGTGCTGATGGCAGCTAGATCTCAGTCTCTTGAGACAGTGCAATTTCTACCTAGGTTGTTGTTACTCTTCAATGCGTTAATAATAAAAACAACTGACATTCAATCGTTATTGAGTGATTTTGCAATTTATGGACTAAGTATTATTCTGAGTATGTTTTATACATTACTCATGTAATCCTTGAAACAACTTTAAGGCCAGGTGTGGTGGCTCATGTCTGTAATCCAAGCACTTTGGGAGGCTGAGGAAGGAGGATAACTTGAGCTCAGGAGTTTGAGACCAGCCTGGGCAACATAGTGAGACCTCATCGCCACTAAAAATTTAAAAAATTAGCTGAGTGTGGTGCTGCACACCTATAGTCCCAACTACTCTGGAGGCTGAGGTGGCAGGATTGCTTAGGCCTGGGAGATGGAGGCTGCAGTGAGCTATGTTGTGCCACTGCACTCCAGCCTGGGCTACAGAATAAAACTCTGTCAAAAACAAAACAAAACAAAACAAACAAACAAAAAAATCTCAAAGAGGTATTAGGGTATTAGGATTATCTCCATTTTACAGACGAAAAAACCGAGGCTTAAAGAGGTTAAGAAAGTTTCCTGGGTCACAGCTAACAGGCAATAGGCCAGGATTTGAACCAGAGTCCTCCCCTTTAGCTACCCTGCTCTACTGCCTCTAAGGAGGAGGGCAATTTTGTACAAGGCACATCACACCAGAATAAGACATACAGATCTTTAGATTGAGGTCCAAGTCTGCCCCCAGGATGACAAGGTCAGAAGCCCCCCCACTGTCCACAAGCTCACAGTTGTCATTCTCTTTCCGTGACCCGACTCCTGGTGCCTTCCTCCTGCCTCCTTCCACCCTCAGGGTGACCCCCACCTAGGGATTTACATTGCCTGCCCATACCATGAACTAAGTCAGTTTGTCCTGAGAGTCTACAACTTTCCATCTTGTTCTCCTTCTGTAAACTTGTCCTCCGAACTTGCAGCTCTTCCAGACCTGCATAGCAACTGTCTTTCTTGCAGAAAACAAAATTAAACTTCTTCCTTACCAGACACCCAGCTGTGCACAAAAGATTAATCCATTACAGTTGAGATTAGAGCTGCAAAGAAGGTGCTCACGGGGCTGTGGCAATACTACCGTCATCTCTGAAGACACTCCGAACCATTCTCTGGAGAGGAAGGTCTGGGCTTGCTGGGATGTGTGCTCATCCTGCAGATATTTCAGGACTACAGACTCCCCCGTAATACTTTCTTCTCCCGCTTCTCTTAAGTAAAAGTATTAAAGAATTAACCCTCCTCATTCTTTGGTATACATGACAACTACTACTGTGTTTGAATAAGTGAATTAACTTTATATTATAAAACTAGGGTTCTCAAAATAGCAGCAAAGGGAGGAGAGAGGGGCTGCTTGATGCCTATGTGAGTTACTAAAGTCCCAAGAAGCTGATGCCCTGGGCCAGAAAGGGTTTCATTATCTATGTTGAACCTGCCAGTCATTTTGGGTCTGCAAGTGGAATTGACCTGTAATTGCCCCTCCAACAGGGACAGGAGCTGAGAGTGCAGCCACAAGCAATGAACCTCAGTCCTTGCTGCCCAGGAGGTTCCCCTGTGGGGGTGCTTAAAAATACTGACGACAGTTGGGCACAGTGGCCTGCACCTGTAATCCCAGCACTTTGGGAGGCCAAGACAGGAGGATTGCTTGAGCCCAGGAGTTTGATACCAGCCTGGGCAACAAAGTGAGATCCTGTTTCCACAAAAAAATAGAAACAAAAATTACCTGGGCATAGTGTCTCGAGACTCTGCTAGTTGGGAGGCTGAGGCAGGAGGATGGCTTGTGGCCAGAAGTCTGAGGCTGCAGTGAGCTATGATTGCACCACTGCACTCTAGCCTGGGCAACAGAACAAAATCCCATCTCTTTAAAAAAAAAAAAAAATACTGATGTCTGTCCACCTCTTCCAGGCCAATTTAAACAAGAATTTTGAGCAGCAGCTTGTTTTGAAGCTGCTCTGGGGATCCTATTGGGCAACTGGGGTGAGAACTGGTGTGCTGCAAGAAGCAGAGCTTCCAAAAACTATAGCCAAAACCCTCTCACCTTAGAACTGCAAACAAGAGAGGACTTAGAACAAGCTGAACAGAGGATGCATCTACCCAGCCACCCACCCACTTACTCACTCACCAAGTGTTTGTTGAGAACCTGCTACCTGCCAGGCAGGTTGAATTGTCCTCCAGACTCGACAGCCTGAGCAAACAGAGCTCTTCTGAGCTATAATTTAGGCAGTTTAGCTCTGACATGTTGTAGCCTCTGAAACTCAGACCTCTGAGAGTCATCTAAGAGCAGAGCAGGCAGGGCGCAGTGGCTCAAGCCTGTAATCCCAGCACTTTGGGAGGCCGAGGCGGGTGGATCACAAGGTCAGGAGATCAAGACCATCCTGGCTAACAT
>NW_012118088.1:589128-601752 GCF_000951035.1 Colobus angolensis palliatus
ACCGTGTTAGCCAGGATGGTCTCAACCTCCTGACCTTGTGATCCACCAATCTCAGCCTCCCAAAGTGCTGGGATTACAGGTGTGAGCCACCATGCCTGGCCACTTTTCTTTTTTATTACAGAAGCAATGCATTATTCACTATAGAAATTTTAGAAAATTAAAATTAGTTTGAAAGGTACAAGTAATAATTATCTTTATATTCTCTTATCCCAAAGATAAACCCCATCAAATATGTATATTTACATTTTCTATTCTATGTGATTAGCCCTTGTTTTTAACCAAAATGGAGTGATATTCTACATTTTTTGTAATGTACTTTTTCCTTTACTAAAATACCATGATCATGCTTTCTATATGAGATATTTTACTTCATCACTTAATGATTGGATAATATTTCATGTTATAATTACCACAATTTATGTAGTTAATCCTCAGTTATTGGGTATTTAGTTTGCTCCCAATTAAAAACCACACACACACATCATTGTAATTAAATCCCTGCACACACTCATCATAGTTTTCTAAAACTGAAATTATTTAGTCAGAAGATTATAGCATATTTTTAAATAAACTTTTTATTCTAGAATAGTTTTAGATTTACAGAAAATCTACAAAGGTAATATAGAGTTCCTGCCCACATCCAGTTTCCCCTGTGATTAAGATCTTACATGAAAATGATACATTTCTTCCAACTAATGGACCAGTATTGACACGTTATTATTAACTATATGTCATAGTCTATTCTGATTTCCTGAGTTTCTCCCTAACATCCTTTTTCTGATCCAGGAGCCCATATTATGTTTAGTCATCATGTCTCCTTGGGTTCTTCTAGACTGTGATGGTTTTTCAAACTTTCCTTGTTTGTGATGGCTTTGACAGTTTTGAGAAGTGCTAGCTAGATATTCTATGAAACATCCCTCAATTTGCCTTGAGCTATTTTGCTCATGATTACATGAGGGTCGATGGGTTTGGGGGAGGAAGTCCACCAAGGTAAAATGTCCTTCTCAACACATCAAATCAAGGACATGCTATCAACATGAGTCACCACTGATGACATTAGCCTTGATCGCTTGTCTAAAATTGTGTTTGCCAGGTCTCGCCACTGTAGAGTTACTTTTTTTTTTTTTCCTCCTTTCCCTATTGTACTCTTTGGAAGGTAGTCATTATGCACAGCCCATACTTAAGGAGTAGGAAATTAGGCTTCACTTCCTTGAGGGGGCTGTGTCTACATAAATTATTTGCGATTCTTCTGTACCGGAAATGTGCCTATTCTCCCCCATATGCTTATTTATTTATTCATTTATTTACATCAGTATGGACTCAGACATTTATTTTATACTTTCAGTTATAATCTAATAATGCATCGTTTATTTTATTGCTCAAATTGTTCCACTTTTGGCACTGGGAATGCTTTCAGCTGCCTCCTGGGTCCCTTTGAAATAACCCCCATCAATTAATATTTTGAATACATCCTTGCTTTCCAGCACCTCAAGATGCTCCAGGCACATCTTGTACATTCCCTGCCCCAGCCCTAGAAGAAGTCGTTTCTGCAAGGATCCTTGGTTCCCTTGACTGGAGAATGGGATTAGAAACCAAGATCTGAGTGCTGGGTGTGCTCATTGCTACTGGGATAATGTTGTTCCTGTCAATCAATGGAAAGAGCTTGGAAATCTGTGTACATATACCAGCCCACACCTATAGACACATTCATAACTATTTCCATATTTATCTCCCTGTATCTGTCTTAAGCTAACCATGATTTCATAGTGATGTGTCCAGTGTGAAGACCTGTATGAGACTGTTCATTCAGCCAAATCCAGTATGACATGGTTCATTCTAGCTTTCTCCCTCCTTGAAGATAGCCATATTTGAAAGGTTTTTGAGTTATACTAACATACTGCCTTCCATGAAATTTGGGAGAGGGGGTAGGGGAAGACAAGTGTGCCCTGAACCTATTTGCTTCCAATCAAGTTTTAATCAAGTTATCTGTGCATGCACACATGCACACACGCACACACACACGATAGAATGATGTGTCCTAAGATAACATTTCTCATGTTATATGAGGGTCTTATCATCCCTTTTGCTCGAAGGGATCAAAACCTGAAAGTACTGTCTGTACACCTCACCCACTTTGATAACCGGAGACCACGAACATCAAAGAATTCCAGCTGGAAAGCTGTGGTTATTTCTATGTTTGTTTTTTACTTTGCAGCATCTTCTTTTGAACGATGACTAAGGTCTTTTGATCTGAACTGCTTCCAAACTGCTTTCACATCCCAGATAAAGAGTTAGTCTTTTGTTCCCGATTTATGGGCCATAGACCTCATGGGGGAGACAGTGGGCTCTCGAATCTGTACACAGCGGCCCCGATAAGCTGCCTACAGAGGCCAGGCACGTTACACGTGTGAGAAGGGGCTGGGTGAGGACTCTGGCAAACGGGAAATCACATGGTCTGTTACAGAAATGCAGGCCCATTGTTGCCAGGTCTTCTGATTTTGGGGGGAGGAAACCAGAAATCTACATTTTTGTGTAAACACCTACAGTTTTGAAATGTTGGCTATGATTGTCAGTCTTTCCAGAATACTGCAAGAGCCAACCAATATATGTGCTCTGGCAGGATTGCCAGTTTGGGATCTTGGTATCTGAACTCTCTTGTTGTAAAAAAAAAAAAAAAAAAGCATAGGCTGAGTATGGTGGCTCATGCCCATATTCACAGCACTTTGGGAGGCCAAGGTAGGCAGGTCACTTGAGGTCAGGGGTTCAAGACCAGCCTGGCCAACATGGCAAAACCCCGTCTCTACTAAAAATACAAAAATTAGCTGGGCAGGCTGGGCGTGGTG
The DNA here is from genome assembly GCF_000951035.1 of Colobus angolensis palliatus. Classification (NCBI taxonomy): domain Eukaryota; kingdom Metazoa; phylum Chordata; class Mammalia; order Primates; family Cercopithecidae; genus Colobus; species Colobus angolensis. Next base: position 591,972 of record NW_012118088.1, read on the forward strand.
GACCACGCCTGTAATCCCAGCACTTTGGGAGGCCAAGGGGGCAGATCACAAGGTCAGGAGTTTCAGACAAGCCTGGCCAACATGAAACCCCAACTCTACAAAAAATACAAAAATTAGCCGGATGTAGTGGCACATACCTGTAGTCCCAGCTACTCGGCAGGCTGAGGTAGGAGAGTCACTTGAACCCGGGAGGCGGAGGTTGCAGTGAGCCGAGATGATGCCATTGCACTCTAGCCTGGGTGACAAGAGCAAGGCTCTGTCTCAAAAAAAAACAAAACAAAACAAAAGCAAAAAAACAAATTAGCCAGGCATGGTGGCACACACCTGTAATCCCAGCTACTCGAGAGGCTGAGGCATGAGAATCACTTGAACCCAGGAGGTAGAGGTTGTTGTGAACTGAGATCGTGCCACTGCACTCCGGCCTGGGCAACAGAGTGAGACTCTGTGGAAAAAAAAAAAAGCATAAGAGCTCAATTATATGGGGATCCATGAATACCTTTTTATTTGAAAAAGGGGTCCCATATATTAGAAAATATGGGTAACATTGGGTCATTTTGTCTTGCAACAACATTCACTTTTCTTTCTTTCCTGAACTGATGAGCTTCCAGACAACTTGGAATCTAGATTCTCTGGAGGTTGAAGAATTAACACTGGAACTGAACAAACCACTAAAGGCAAAAATGACCCAACTCAGTCAACTTGTTTATGAGGCATATGTGGTGCTGGGAGAAGTGTGGTGTCCTGCAGCTCACGACTGTCACAGAGAGTGTGCAGGCAGGAAAGGACTTCAGCCTGCCCAGTGATTATGCATTTCTCATTCCCTAAGGTCATCATCGTTTCTTTTGCTTTTCTGACTCATGACTCTCCCACTTGGGGCTATGGGGATTGCACAAGGCACAAGGGAATGGAGCTGGGGGAATTATTCTCCATTCAGCAGGGTCAGGCCTCTGAAAAACCATACTTCCTTCCTTCATCTTCGCATGCAGCATTCGTCTCTCACCCAAGAGAGCACTATTCTATTCATTAGCAACAAAAGAGTGGAGACATTAATGATCATTTTCTTACAGTTTAAAGCAACTGCCTATTCTGCTCCTCTGGACCTTTCCATAGCTGTATTTCCTTTCTGCTTTCTGAGATCTCTGTGGTTGGGGATAGATCTGGAACTGAAAATCATGACTTGACTGAGTGATTCATCCTGGGATAGTTCTGAGTATTTAATGAGATGACATAGGTGAAGGTTCTAGATCCAGGCCTTAGACACTGTGAGTTTCTAATCTCTCTCCTGCTATCCCCATGCCCAGAATCCCTACGGCCTTGGGCAGCCTGGAAAGCAGCAAAAGTCACTCAGCCTCCTTCTAATTCGTCATCACTTGTCATCCGACTTCCACTCTTGTCTGCCTCCAATCCGTTTTCCACAATGTAGCCTGAGTAATCTTTTGAAAACATCTGTAAGGTAGTGCTATCCTTCTGCTTAATATTCTCCAACAGCTTCCCATGGGTCTGTAAAAATAAGCCTCCTTATCACAGCCAAAGCCTTGCTACTCAAAGAGTGGCCCTTGGACCAGGAGTATACAGAGTCACCTGGGAGTTTATAAGAAATGCAGCTACAAAATACAAAATACAACCAATGGAGTCAGCATCTGCCATCAGGATGGGTTCCAGGTATTGATTTTTTGTTTTCAATTTTTTTATTTTTTGAGGTGGAGTCTTGCTCTGCTGCCCATGCTAGAGTACAGTGGCATGATCATAGCTCACTGCAGCCTTGAACTCCTGGGCTCAAGCCATCCTCCCACCTCAGCCCCTAGAATAATGGAGACTAGAGGCATGCACCACTATGCCCAGCTAATGTTTTTGTTTTTGTTTTTGTTTCTGTTATTTTTGAGACAGAGTCATGCTCTGTTGCCCAGGCTGGAGGACAATGGTGCAATCTCGGCTCACTGCGACCTCTGTCTCCCAGATTCAAACAATTCTCGTGCCTCAGCTGCCCAAGTAGCTGGGATTACAGACACACACCACCACACCAGGTTAATTTTTGTATTTTTAGTAGATACAGAGTTTCACCATGTTGGCTGGGCTGGTTTTGAACTCCTGGCCTCAAGTGATTCACTAGCCTCAACCTCCCAAAGTGCTGGGATTACAGGCATGAGCCTCTGAACCTGACCTAATTTTTTTTTAAATGGAGATAAGGTCTTGCCATGTTGCCAGGCTGGTTTTGAGCTCCTGGGCTCAAGCAATCCTCCTGCCTCAGCTTCCCAAAGTGTTGGGATTACAGGCATGAACCACCGCACTTGGCCTGGTATTTTTTAACGCTCTCCTGGTGATTGTTAAGGTGCAACAGGGACTAAAAACAACTGCTTAGCTCCATTTTCCCCTTCCCTCTCCAGCCTCATTTCAGCCACATTCCTCGCTCTCTCCTCTACTCCAGCCTCACCTACCTTTCTGTCATACTCTAGGAAAGTCTTGGGTCCACAGTTACTGCATTCCCACTACCTAGAAAGGAATTCTCATGGTCGGCTTCACTCATCATTTAGAACTCTATGTATGTATTTATTTATTTATTATTTAGTAGAGATGGGGTCTCACTGTGTTGCCTAGGCTGGTCTTGAACTCCTGGCTTCACGTGATCCTCCTGCCTCAGACTCCTAAAGTGCTGGGACTGCAGGTATGAGCTACCGTGCCTGGCCTAGGACTCTATTTAAATGTCAACTTCACAGGGAATCTTCCTTTGCTACTCCCACCCACCACCACCTCTCTATCTCTTTGCCTTGTTTTACTCCCTTCAGGATTCATTGCTCTCTGCAGTTACCTTGTTTCTGTATTTGCTTGCGCAGTGCCTGTTTTCCCTCACTAGAACTTCCTTGTTTAGAATTAGGTTGGGAGGCGGAGATAGGTGGATCGTCTGAGCTCAGGAGTTTGAGACCAGCCTGGGCAACGTGGCAAAACCTCATCTCTACCAAAAATACAAAAAATTAGCTGGGCTTGGTGGTATGTGCCTGTGGTCCCAGCTACTCAGGAGGCTGAGGTGGGAGTGCAGCTTGAGCCTGGGAGGCAGAAGTTGCAGTGAGCTGACTGCACTCCAGCCTGGGTAACAGAGCAAGACTCCATCTCAAAAATAAATGAACAAAAGAATTAGGTGGTGCACACCTGTGGTCCCAGCTACCCCATAGGCTGTGGTGGGATAAGCCCAGAAGTTCAAGTCCAGCCTTGACACAACACAGAGAGACCCCCATTTTTAAAAAGTAAATAAAATAAAAACAATTTAAGTTCCAGGAAGATAGTGGCCTTGTGGTTTTATCTATCAGCAGGACTGGATTAATAGCAAACGAAAGCAGGTGTTTTGGACAAGACTATGTGGTGGCCGGGAGCGGTGAGTGGAAAAAGAAAAAGTCTTTTAAAATGAGATTTGCTATCTCAAAAACTTATTAAAGCAGTCATCAAGGAAAAAAATAGATATTTTTGGACTTCCTTATATACATTTTAAGGATAGGGTTTCCTTTTTAATTACTCATAGGAAAGAGTATTACCTTCTTAATGCCTAGAACATTCAAGTTCTTTTAGCTTTTTAAAAATTAAAGTGCACATACAGAGAAATGCATACAGTGTAGGTATACAAACGAAATTTCATAAACTGAACACCTCTGCGTAATCAGCACCCAGATCAAGGAATAGCACCTGATAAGCCCATAGAAGCTTCTCTCATGTTCCTCCTGGTCACTACCAGCCCTGGGAGTGCAATAACCTGACCTCCCACAGCACAGACTGGGGTATTTGGTTTTGTTTTGTTTTTATAGATAGTCTCACTCTGTTGCCCAAGCTGGAGTGCAGTAGCGCAATCTCAGCTCACTGCAACCTTAACCTCCTAGGCTCAAGTTAGCCTCTCCAGGACCTGGGCCTACAGGTGCACACCACCATGCCCAGATAATTTTTGTATTCATTTGTAGAGATAGGGTCTCACCATGTTGCCCAGGCTGGTCTCGAACTCCTGAGCTCAAGTAATCCACTCGCCTCATCCTCCCAAAGTGCTGGGATTACAGGCATGAGCCGCCGCGCCCAGCATGATTTCTTTTTTTAAGCTTTAATCCAGCATTATTACCTCTGTGACCCAGTAACTGGAACAGTGCCTGGCAAAAACAAGATGTCAATCAGTGTTTGTTGAATAAACTAATTGGTAATCAATTAATTTCTTTCCTCCATTAGTCTCCACACACATCCTTTGTGGAGAATCCAGAGAGTGTGGCTCTCAGGGGCTGAACTGTCAAATTTGAGTAACAAAAAAGTGATGGAACCCTAATATAATTGAGGGATCCTGGGTGGTGATGAAGTATCAATATAGGTTCACCAGCTGTGTGTGACAAACGTGCCATTCTGGTGGGGGATGTTGATAATAGGGCATGCTACGCGTGAATGGAGACGGGCGATATGGGAAATCTCTGTACCTTCTGCTCAGTTTTTCTGTGAGCCTAAAACTGCTCTAAATACTAAAATGTGTATATATAATATATATACTTATATACACAAATATATACGTGTGTGTCTGTCTGTGTGTGTGTATGTGTGTCTGTGTGTGTGCGTAGACAGGTTTAGAGACAGGTTTGCTCTGTCACCCAGGCTGGAGTGGAATAGGGTGATCATAGCTCACTGCAGCCTCCAACTCCTGGGCTCAAGTGATCCTCCACCTCAGCCTCCTGAGTAGCTGTTGCACCCAGCTAATATTTTTTTTAAATTATTTTACCATCATTATCGGAAAACTAACAGAGGAACAGAAAACCAAACACTCATTCATAAGTAGGAGCTGAACAATGAGAACACATGGACACAGGGAGGAGAACATCACACGCCGGGGCTTGTTGAGGGTAGGGGGCAAGGGGAGGGAGAGCACTGGGACAAACACCTAATGCATGCGGGGCCTATAACCTAGATAACGGGTTGATGGTGCAGCAAACCACCATGGCACATGTATACCTATGTAACAAACCTGCACATTCTGCACATGTAAGCCCAGAGCTTACAGTAAAATTTTAAAAAGAATTTTAAAAAGAAGGAAAAAAATTATTTTATAGAGATGAGGTCTTGCTTTGTTACCCATGCTGGGGTCTGGAACTCCTGGCCTTAAGCAATTCTCTGCCCTCTGCCTCCCAAAGTGCTGGGATTGCATTGAGCCACTGTGCCTGGGCTGTGTATATAATATAGACACGTTTAAGTGATGGCCTCAGAGCTGACCTCAGCCTCCTTTAGATCCAAGGCAACTGACAGGTACATTTAGCAGCTGTGGTTGGTCTGAGTGCCCTGATGGAAGCCACCAGGTGAGCTTTCTTCCTCCGGTGCCATTCACCCAGCTACACCACAACTCTCCACACATTAGTGGGAAGTGTCACACCAGTGGGTTTTTCTTGAAGCCACCGTGTGGTTACTGCCCTTTGGATTTATTTGCATTTGACTGCAGCTTATATTCAGCTCATTGGAACCTCAGGGTTTCTATTCTTCCTTCCGGGCTTTTCGTCTTTTCCCTCCTGGCTGCTGAAGTGACCACACTGAACAAGGTGAAAAGGCTGAACAGCGGCTTCAGGAGTAGAAAGCTGCTAAGCTATAGTTTCCTGTGCAAGAGTATGGGGTAACAAAGCAGGGAGTTCTGGCACTGACCCCAAAAGATGGGGAACACCTGGCAGTTAGGGGCTCTTTCCCACCTCTGGACTAATAAAGATTCCTTCCACTAATTTGGTATCTTCCTCGCCCACTTCTTTGCCTCTAACACCAGGTACCACAATTTCTTTTTCTTTTTTTTTTTTGAGACGGAGTCTTGCTCTGTGGCCCGGGCTGGAGTGCAGTGGCCCGATCTCAGCTCACTGCAAGCTCCGCCTCCCGGGTTCACGCCATTCTCCTGCCTCAGCCTCCAGAGTAGCTGGGACTACAGGCGCCTGCCACCTCGCCCGGCTAGTTTTTTGTATTTTTTTTTTAGTAGAGACGGGGTTTCACCGTGTTAGCCAGGATGGTCTCGATCTCCTGATCTCATGATCCGCCCGTCTCGGCCTCCCAAAGTGCTGGGATTACAGGTTTGAGCCACCGCCCCCAGCCCACAATTTCTTTAATGTACAACTGTCCCCAGTTGGCAGAAGCCTTCTTGGACACCATCCACCCCACGCCAAATTCCTGCCCACCCTTATCCAAACACATACACACAACCCACAGTTTGCATCAGGCAGGATACTCTGCACTATCCGGGCACAATAATAATAACCTCTGCCTGCACTGCCGTGCTAGAGATTCACTTACAGCCCCTCATTCAGCCCTCCCACTCCAGCCCATGAAGCCCCTCCTGACCTCACCCCCATTTTACAGATGGGGAAAGTGAGGATCTAGAAAGCTGACTGGCCCCTGGTCTCTCAGCTAGTAAGAGACCAAGACTGGCCCCTTAGTCTGTTTGACACGGAGGGCAGATGTGGGGGCAACACCGTTCTTATCCGACACAACTGGTTCGCAGCTGAGCGCCGCTCCAGTAACTGTCTCAGCTCAAAGCAGCTGCCGCAGCCAAGGTGGCACCTGCTTCCCAGAGGCCTCCCACATCCAATAGCTGGGCAATATGGGGTATAGCGGTTCATCTAGCTTGCCTTCGTTCTGGACGTCTCCAAATGCCATCTTTGTTGTTGTTCTCGTTGTTGTTGTTTTGTTTTGAGACAGGCTGGAGTGCAGTGGTGCAATCTCAGCTCACTGCAACCTCTGCCTCCCAAGTTCAAGCGATTCTCCTACCCCAGCCTCCCAAGTAGCTAGGATTATAGGCACGCACTGCCATACCCAGCTAATTTTTGTACTTTTAGTAGAGATGGGGTTTCACCATGTTGGCCAGGTTGGTCTTGAACTCCTGACCTCAAGTGCTCCGCCCACCTCAGCCTCCCAAAGTGCTGAGATTACAGACGTGAGCCACTTCGCCCAGCTTCCAAATGCCATCTTGACTCGAGTCCCCACAGGACTGGCTAAGTCCACTGTGACAACTGACAGCCGCATCACAGATCTTCCTCTCCCTCTGTCTGGTCCTGCTTCCCCCTGCCCACAACATGGGGGTTCTTCCCAAGAGTCCATCCCAAAAAACCTCTGGTATGCAAATCTCTGTCCTAGAGTGTGTATTCTGGGGACACAATCTAAGACAACAGTCACCCACACACTAAAGTATGCTCCACTGTAAACTCTACCACAGCTCTCTCCATCATGCACCCAACACATGGATGATGAACAGAGCCACTCAAGCCCCTCCATTTCTCTGTGCACCCATGGAAGAACTGGAGGTCCCCATGCATAACAGAATAGTGGCCTGAAACATGGGGCCAGGGAAGAAATCCTGCCTGGTGGGTAATTTCATTACATCATTGCATCCTTTGCATTTCTGATTCATAACTCTACTTCTTGGGGTTGGTGGTATCTCCCAAGATGAGGTGGGCGGGGGTGGCCATTGTCCCTCCAGCAGCCCAGGGCTTGCAATAGAAGAATCTCTCTTTTTTGGTCCAATGGTGCAAGACCTGTGCTCTCTCATCTGTATCTGAGTGAGCAATGGGTTTCCCGATACAGCTGACTCTCCCACAGTACTCTGAACTGTTGATGTGTGGAGCCAACACTTACTTGCATCCAAAACTCCTGGGCAAAAAACAGGACCTTTGACTGTGGATACTCAGAAAACATTGCTTGAATGAAGAGATGAGTGGGGACCTGGGAAAAAGTCTATTAACGGTGGAATGACCATGCTTGGTGGGTCACTCCTAGGTCACTCACCATATCATTGAGGAGAGTTGTCTGTGCTCCTGGCGGAAGCACCCTATCCAGTCCTCATTGCTTCCTATTCCAGAAGCTGCCTGCTCTTCTAGTTCCTGCAGCAATCCAAGGTGTGGTGGGCACTCCCATTTGCCTCCCCTGTGCTTGAGAATCTGTAGAAATTGTGCAACTTTGTGCTGCTGGGTTCCATCCATCGCCTCTGCAAGCTGTCCTTGCAGCTGGACAGTATTTACCTGCTTCTGTATTCTTACATCTTCTTGTGCAGACCTGAACCCATTGTAAGTACTTAATTAATATTATCAGGCCAGGTGTCGGGGCTCACACCTGTAATCCCAGCACTTCGGGAGGCCAAGGTGGGAGGATCACTTGTGCTCAGGAATTCAAAACCAGTCTGGGCAACCCCATCTCTACAAAAGATTTAAAAATTAGCCAGGCATGTTGGTACGTGCCTCCCAGCTACTTAGGAGACTGAGGTGGGAGGACTGCTTGAGCCCAGGAGTTCAAAGCTGCAGTGAGAGCTGATCTCGTCACTGTGCCCAGCCTGGATGATGGAGTGAGACCCTGTCTCAAAAAAAAAAAAAAAAAGATAATTAATTCATATTATCATTAGTAAAGGTGAACAATTTAACAGTATTTACTATGTGCCGCTGGCCTGCCTACATTTCTTAAATTGGCTCACTTAACCTTCACCGCAGCTCTATCGATAGTTATTCTCATTTTGCAGTTGTAGGAACTAAGACACAGATGTGTCAAGCAACCTGCCTGAGGTTACACAGCTAAGAAAGCAGTGGCAGCTGGCTCTGAGTGCAGGCACTTAACTACTGCTCGATTATCTCTCCAATGCGCACAAAGTTAAGGCATTTGAACAGAGGTAAGGACTAATGAGTATGCAGAATAGAAAAAGAAGGCAGCAAATAAACAATATCTACTGCCTAATATGCACCAGGTGCATCCCATACTTTATGTCTTTTACTTCCAACAGCTGTGCTATGAGATAAGGGAGGCTCAGAGAGGTTAAGTAACTTGCCCAAGGTCATCACAGTAAGCACCGGAGCCAGGATTCTAATGCAGGCTTCCTGGCACCTGTCAGAGTCACTGCACTCTTTACAAAAAGCTATGAGCCACAGAATGTTTCCAGCATAAGAGAACCACCACATAAGCTTCTAGCTCAGGTTGTGACCTCCTGGCAGGCTGCCACATGACTCATTTGTCTTGGTTTTGCACGCAGTTCCAAGCACAATACCTATTGAGTGAGCAGATGAATTACAATTCACGTATTTTCATGCAGGGGTGCCTGGTGCCTGGTGGGATTCGGTAGAAACAGTGCAAGGACATGCTGTGTAAGTGATGATTTCTCCACAAAGCAGTAAGAATAACCTTTTTACAGAGTAAATCAGATCATGTCCTGCCATGGGATGGCAGAGAGGGCCTCTCTGAAGAGGTGACATTTTGAACTGAGACCTGAGTGGGAATACAGAAGAGGAGATGGATTCCAGGCAGAGGGCATGGCACATGCTAAGACCCTGGGATAGTAAGGAGCCTGAGTGTGACCAAGGGGATCCAGATGAGGGCTGGACAGTGGACAGGAGCTGGATCATGGAGGGTGTCACACTACATTGCAGGGACTTCAGACGTAATTTCAAATAGAACAAAAAGCCACTAGAGGGCTTTAAAGCCATGGAGTCATGTGAAGTGGCTTTGTGTGTGAGTGTGTGAAATGTCACTATGAGAAAGAAATGAGCAAGACCAGAAGCAGAGTGATCACAAGGGAGATTGCTGGGGCCATCCAGGTAACGGATGGTGATGGCTTGGACCAGCATGAGGAAGGGAAGGATTCCAAAGAGAGACTATGTTTTGTAGATTGAGTTGACAGACTCTGTGGACAAATTCAGTGTTTGAAAGTCAGAGAAAAGACACCAAGAAAGCTCTTCGGAGTGAGTCAGCAATGAAAATAGCTCTTATTTAAACAGTGTTAGGCTGGGCACAGTGGCTCATGCCTGTAATCCCAGCACTTTGGGAGGCC
>NW_012118088.1:603332-604415 GCF_000951035.1 Colobus angolensis palliatus
GTCTCAAAAACTAACTAAATAAATAAAATTAAGTGGTGGAGGGTAAAGGCACAAAGGAAAGAGATGGTGCTTCTCCAAGCCAGGACTACTGTCCACAGACCAGGGTATTTCTGGTCATGATCAATCATCATGTCTGCCCCTATTTGATTTGAGAAAATGTTAAAGTCAGCCTGCACCCATCTGCCCTCAATATGGAATCAGAGTCAATGAGGAGTGGTGGAGCCAAACATTTGTGGCTGAGGCTGAACAGCACTAAGCAGTGAAGAAATGTGGTTTGTGCTTGGTTCGCAGTATGCTGGTGGGGAAGCTGCAGGTCTAACATGGATCTGAGTGAGAACCCAGACCACTGGATGTCTCCACTCTGCTATTCCACAAGTCCCTCCAACTCTTCCTGTCATAACTGAGCCGAGTATCTCCTCCTGTCCTATCTATCCTCCCCATCTATGCTCCTTTTCCTGATTTGGTGAATTGTATAATGAAAAGAAATACAAAGAGTATGAAGTCCAAAGTCAGATTACCTGGGTTCTAAACCCAGCTCTGTCACTTGTTAGCTATGCTTCCTAGCATAAGTTCCTTACCCTCTCTGTGCCTGTTTTCTCAACTGTAAAAAAAAAAAAAAAAAAAAAAAAGGTGATAATAATAGTTATCTTCTGGAGCTGTTGTGAGGACTAAATGAAAGTATGCTTCTGACCAGGCATGGTGGCTCAGACCTATAATCCCAGCACCCTGGGAGGTTAAAGCAGGAGGATAGCTTGAGGCCAGAAATTTGAGACCAGCCTGGTAAACATACCAAGACTCTGTCTCTTAAAAAATTTTTTTTAATTAGCCAGACACTGTGGCACACATCTGCAGTTCCAGCTACTTGGGAGACTGAGGCAGAAGAATCACTTGAGCTCTGGAGTTCAAGGCTGCAGTGAGCTATGATCACACCACTGCACTCCAGCCCTGGACCACAGAGTGAGATTTTTTCTGAAAAAAGGCAGGGCAGGGTGAAAGAGAGAAAGAAAGAGAGAAAGACAGAAAGAAAGAAAGAGAAAGAAACAAAGAAAAGGAAGGAAGGAAGGAAGGAAGGAAGGAAGGAAG
>NW_012118088.1:604843-609114 GCF_000951035.1 Colobus angolensis palliatus
AGAGAGAGAGAAAGGGAGGGAGGGAGGAAGGAAGGAAGGCGAAAAGAAAAAGAAAGAAGGAAGGAAGGAGAAAAGAAAAAAGAAAGAAAGAAAATAAAGCTTCTGTCATCCAGTAAGCACTGAATAAACAGCAATTAATGCGTATAGCCATTAGTCTTTTAAAAAAATAACAGTAGCTAGAACATATTCATTAAAACATTCACTATTCCAAGACCTTTTTATAGTGAACTCCTTTATTTCTCAAAACAACCCTCTGAGATAAATCCTATTATTAGCTCCAATTTACAGAAGAGGAAAATGAAACTCAGAAAGGCCAAACAACGTGCCGCGGGTCACACAGCTTGAAGTCATACAGTTGGGATTTAAACTTGGGCCCTGTGGCTCCAGAGTCAAAGCTCGTAAACCCTACGCTAAGTTGTCTCAAGAGTTCCTTTTGGCACTTTTACATTTTTGATTTTTTGATTTTTTACTTATTTATTATTTGTTTTCAGAGACAGTATCTTACTCTGTGGCCCAGGCTGAACTGCAGTGGCACGATCACAGCTCAGTACATCCTCAACCTCCTCAAGTGATTCTCCTGCCTCAGCCTCCTGAGTAACCAGAACTATAGGCACATGCCACCACACCCAGCTAACTTATGTACAGACAAGGTCTTATTATTTTGTCCAGGCTGGTCTCAAACTCCTGACTTCAAGTGGTGCTCCTGCCTCAGCCTCCCAAAGTGACTTGTATGTTTGTTTATTTATTTATTTACTGAGATGCAATCTGGTTCTGTCGCCCAGGCTGGAGTGCAGTGGTACGATCTTGGCTCACTGCAACCCCCACCTCCCAGGTTCAAGTGATTTTCCTGCCTCAGCCTCCCGAGTAGCTAGGATTACAGGTGTGCGCCACCACGCCCAGCTGATATTTTTATTTTTAGTAGAGATGGAGTTTCACCGTGTTGGCCAGGGTGGTCTTGAACTCCTGGCCTCAAGTCATCCACCCGCCTCGGCTTCCCAAAGTGCTGGGATTCCCAAAGTGCTCACCACACCCGACCTTATGTTTTTAAAAACCTTTACTTTCTACACCCTTCAGGATAAATGAAAAAAATGAAACTGGCCAAAAAGACAGATCTAGCAAGTTTTTCATGTGCTGAAAAACTTTTCCTCAAGGTATGCTTGTCATGGGTTACTGGTGTGCTGAGCAGGACCAGTACATAATTTATGGGGTCCAGAGCAAAATGAAAATAGGGAGCCCTTGGTTCAAAACAATGTTAAGAATTTCAAGACAGTGACAGACAGTAGAGCACTAAATGAAGCGGAGACCCTTCTTAGTGTGGGACCTCGCGTGACTAGTCAGGCAGAAGTCACAGCTTCTTATGCAGAAGTAAGAATCCCCTTGGCCCTCAGGGCAGTCCAGCAGCCACAGGTGATCGAACTCCAGGTCAGGTGTCTAAGGGCTGTGAGCAGCCTTGACCTTTAGCCCAATGCACCTTGATATGAAAAAGTTAGGAAGGAAGACTTGTCCTTGTGGATGAATCTGGACAGCAGGCCCTTCCCTAGTCTCCAGCACAACTGAACCAAAGCCCAGTTCTTTTCCCTAAGATTTATTAACCATCAAAATGTTCTACATGTGTGGGCTGCCACAGCCCTCACAGTATAGATATATATGTCCCTGTGTTTCCACCGACTCCCAGCAGACATGTGGCAGCTTCATTTTGAAGCCTGGCAAATTCTCCTAGGACTCTCGCCGCATCCTCCTCCTCCTCCTCCTCCTCCTCCAACCTCCACCTACTCTCCTTCATTTTCATGCCTTCCAGGAGTCCCACACAATCAGGAAACCCAAGTGGGTGATGGGAGGATGGAAAATAGGGGCTGCAGGCTCTGAGCATTGTGATGATTGAAAAACCAGAGTCCCTGAGCTTGCAAGGCTGTGAGTCCCTTGGGCCACTGCATAAAGAAGCTGCGAGCTTGTGCAAGATAGTTTTATTCTCCACCTGGGTTCTTCAGGAGGCTCCTGGAACATGGAGGCGTCTTGCCCACCTGACAGTCAAAAGGACTTGGTTCTAGCAGGGAACAATGACTAGCCAGTGGCTGGTGCTGCCACTTCCCTGACATTAGCAGCCCTGGTGCCTTCGCAATGCCTCTCAGAATTGTTTTTGGAAATCTATTAAATCAACAAGTATTCACTGAGTGATATATCTGGGAGGCGGACCAGATTGTTCTACTGCTGACTGGCTTTGCACCTTTCACCAAAGTTTACCCATCTCTGCATCTCACCCAGACATTCGGCAGGGGGAAAGGGCTTCTCCATATCCTAGGAAGGGATGTTTGGACTCCTGGGGTTTACTTCCCAAGCTGCCAGAACACACCTATCACATCACTTCTTCCTACTCTGGTTACCACCCTTAGCCTCACCATCATCGCCTTCCTTCCTTCCTCCCTCCCTTCCTTTTTCTTTCTCTCTCTTTCTTTCCTTTCTTTCTCTTTTTCTCTCTCTTCCTTTTTTTCTCTCTCTCTCATTCTCTCTTTCTTTCTTTTTCTTTTTCTTTTTTTTTTTTTAACAGTCTCACCCTGTTGCTGAGGCTGGAATGCAGTGGCATGATCTCGGCTCACTGCAACCTTCACCTCTTCCCAGGTTCAAACAATTCTCCTTCCTCAGTCTCCCAAGTAGCTGGAATTACAGGCATCCACTACCATGCCCAGCTAATTTTTGTGTTTTTGGTAGAGATGGGGTTGCACCAAGTTGATCTGGCTGGTCTTGAATTTCTGACCTCAGGTGATCCACCTGCCTTGGTCTCCCAAAGTGCTGGGATTACAGGTGTGAGCCACTGTGACCGGCCCATCATCTTAATTAATAACACTTATTGAGCATATACTGTGTGCCAGGCAGCATGCCAGGCACTTCACAGACATTGTTTCATTTAATGCTACAGCAAAAGTAGAGAGCTCATACTATTATTATCCCTATTTCACAGAGGAGGAAGCTGAGGTTCAGAGAGTGTAAGCAAGCTGTCCAAGATCACACAACCTGGGAGCCAGGCTATCGCCATCACTTTAACATCTCTGCTTTGGGGGCCTCTCAGGAACCGTCTGGACTTCATCCATCATGCAGGGCACCAAGAGCAGGCACAGCTATCCTTTCTCACCTCCTCTTCCAACCTGTGGCAGGAGCCCTCCCCATTGTCGGAGCTATGCTATCTCCTGAAACATGCCCCCACACCTTCCCAGGGCAGCACCCTCACTGAGGACCAGGCTTGGCCTGTCCTTCAAGCCCCACCCAAATGCTTGGCACCCTGAGAGTATTCTCTGCCTGCTCTAAAGTCGACTCTGTCTTTGTGAGTCTGTGTTCTCTCTCCCCAGTGAGACAAAGCTCCTGCGGGAAGGACATGGCCTGCTTTTCTGTGTCCCCCACAGAGCCAGCATGGCGTAGGCACCATGTTGCTTACTGGGGCATCAACTGATTGATTCATCTGTGGCTTCCCGGTGCTCTGGGCACCTTCCCAGTCCTCCTCACAGCAGCCCCAGCTAAGACACCCCCAGACTCCACTGCACTCCCCAAAGACCTTAGGGCCTCTGACCAGACCCAGACTGACCCAGGCTGTTCCTTCCCAGCCCTTGGTTCCTGGGAGTGAGTGACACAGTTCGTCCCAGTTAATCTGACTTCCCCCAAGTTCCTGACACAGTGGCCCCATGTGGTGTGGAAACAAACAGACCTGGTGGAAATTCCAAACTAACAGCATATTTCAAAAAGACCTTTGTTCAAATTCCAGCCTCGCTGCTTGGCTGGGTCACCCTTAAATAATTTATCTTCCCTGAGTATTAGTGTCCTTGCCAGTGAAATATGGATTAGAATGCACAGGGACTCATATAGCATGGAGAAAGTCTAGTATAGTACCTGGGACAGAGGCATCACGACACCAGTTTCCTACGTAGGGAACTCCTGTGAATGGAAGAGTCCCACGAGTGACCCGCCAGGCTACATAATAACCATCATCATCATTATTGCTCACATGTCCCATGTCTCAGGGACATGCTAGGTGCTTTATATTATCTCATGTAATTGGCCATTCCAGTTTTCCAGTTGAGGAAACTGAAGCTTAGAGATGTTGAGAAATTCAAACAAGGTTACATGGGTAAGAAGGTGTAGAAGAAGGCCAGACTCAGTGGCTCCCACCTGTAATCCCAGCACTTTGAGAGGCCAAGATGGGCGGATCACTTGAGGTCAGGAGTTTGAGACCAGCCTGGTCAACACGGTGAAACTCTATCTCTACTAAAAAATACAAAATTATC
>NW_012118088.1:609670-644831 GCF_000951035.1 Colobus angolensis palliatus
ACTGAACCTCAGGCCCCACCCCAGACCTGTTGAATCAGAGCCTGTCCAGCTATGGCCCAGGAATCTTAAGCCAACCCCCCCTCTGACCCCCACTCCCAGGGATTCTGCACCCCCTGAAGCTTGAGAAGTGCTTCCTTGAAGATGGGGCGATGAGAGGTGAGAACTCCGGCCTCTGGGCCTGTGTACTTGCTGGTCACCCAGCCTGGATACTCTCCCGCTCATCTTAGTGTGGCTGCTCATGCTTGGCATTTGCTCTCAGCCCAGATGCCCCTTCTCTGAGAGGCTTCCCTAACCTCCAGCTGTGACAGGCTATTCTGCTTCCTTGTTTATTTCCTTCGTGTGATCCTTCTCCATCTCTCGCATATCCACAAAGGCAGGAGCTTTGTCCCTCAGCATCCCTAGAGTCAGGTATGGTGCTTAGCACATAGGAGGTACTCAATATATCCTTTTGCAAATTTGTTTTTATTTTTCATTTTTCTTGAGATGGAGTCGCACTGTGTCACCCAGGCTGGAGTGCAGTGGCACAGTCTCAGCTCACTGCAACCTCTGCCTCCCAGGTTCAAGCCACTCTCCTACCTCAGCCTCCCAGGTAGCTGGGACTAAAGGTATACGCCGCCACACCTGGCTGATCTTTGTATTTTTAGTAGAAATGGGATTTCACCATGCTGGCCAGGGTGGTCTCAAACTCCTGACCTCAGGTGATCCTCCCACTTCAGCCTCCAAAAATGCTGAGATTACAGATATGAACTACCGCACCCAGCCAGTATATCCTTTTTCAAATGAATGAATGAAAAAACAGCAGGTTCTTGCCTAGTGCCCAGACCCTGGGGTCTCACTTCCAGCCAAAACAAGCTAGTAGGCTCACCACTCTCTGGTCATACTACGGCACCTTCCAGCAGTATTGGCTCAATGATAATAAATGTCATTGTGATTAGAGTTCATAAGGACATTTTCTGTTGCAGGTGGGTGCACATGTTACCGAGTGGCTTTGGGCATATTCTGGGTGCTCTAACTAGAGGAAGGGCAGCTGTTAATGCTGTTCCTCGAAGCATGGAATATCCATGCTACCCACCTCAGGTTGAAGGGGTCGGGGGCTAACTAGCCCCTTCCTTCTACCAGGAAGGCAACCCCACCAGTAGGAGGCTCCCTGGCTGCAGGTAGCATCTACCAAGGCTGCTATGTGGTATCCAGACAAGGCATTAAATAAGATCTCACCACATGGTGAGAAAGCTATTTCCTTTTCAATTCACGGTATCTAGCTGGAATTTAATAACATCATTTTGTTTTCATTGTGTTTATTTTTACAGTGGCCTTCTATTTACAGCCAGAGATACTCACTTTCCATTTACAGTTGGGTTATAAAGTTTCCTTTGAAAATAAATTTAAGTTAAAAAAAAAAGCCGGATTGATTTAAAGAGTGTCAACCTAAATGACAAACGGAGAGGAAAATGCTTCAAAAGAAAATGATGTTTATTAGGGAATAGGCATTGCAATGGGAATACAGGTGCCATAGTGAACTATGCGCATATTTAGGCAGGGAGGTAAAGGAAGACGAAGGTTTTTAAAGGAAAAATCAGGAGGATTCTGTAATTGTTTTGAGATAATTATCCTTGGCTACAAGGATGAATAACAAGGGTGGTGCCAGTTCGAGGCTGGACAGGCAGTTGCTGGGAAGATGTCCTTGTAGAAGTATTTTTTTATGTAAGGTTGCAATGGTCTTTGCGCAAAGTTATGGTTTTTGCAAAAGAAGAGGTCTTGCTTTGTCTCCCAGGCTGGAGTGCAGTGGTGTGATCATGGCTTACTGCACACTTGACCTCCTGGCCTCAATCAATAGCAGAGACTACAGGTATGCTCCATGCCTGGGTTTTTTGTTTTTTTTTTTTCTTTTTTTTTCCGGTGGAGATAGAGTTTTGCTGTGTTGCCCAGGCTGGTCTTGAACTCTCGGCCTCAAGCAATCCTTCTGCCTCAATTTCCCAAAATTCTGGGATTACAGGCATGAGTCATCCTGCCCAGACTTGTCAGGGTTTTCTGTTTGTTTTGTTTTGCTTTTAAACAGAGTGTCACTCTATTGCCCCAGGCTGGAGTGCAGTGGCGCAATCTCGGCTTATTGCAACCTCCGCTTCCTGGGTTCAAGGAATTCTCTTGCCTCAGCCTCCCAAGGAGCTAGGACTACAGGTGCACACCACCATGCCCCACTAATTTTTGTATTTTTAATAGAGATGGGGTTTCACCATGTTGGCCAGGCTGGTCTTGAACTCCTAACCGCAAGTGATCTGCCTGCCTTGGCCTCTGAAAGTGCTGGGATTGTCAGGGTTTGTAACACAAGTGACTCCATTTTTATTCTGACAACTTTCACAAGAGAAATGTAACATAAATATTAAAGCATGTGACATAAACGTATGGAGAAAAGCATAAAAACTGGGGAATGTGTGGTCTGCTGTACCCATTATGGAATAGGCCCACAGTCTCATACTCAGACGTGTTTCAGAAATTCAAATGTTTAGGATTTGACAAAGGTATGAGGGTTCATTTACCACAGATAACTTAACACCCCTGGGGCAGCACCCTGCTGTCAAATGCATTCATTGCTCTGCAGCAAAACTTAGAAATAATCATAGCAAGTGAAATAAATGAAGACCATGAATACTTTCCCAAGTCAGCTCAGGTCAGATTTTGCTCCCAAGTAAGTCCATGTGATGACCTCACAGTTTGCTGCTGTATGAACTCCAAGGAACTTTTATTTTTTCGGAGTTTTTTGGATTTCAGGAGCTTGGATAAGGGATTGTGGATCTTAGAAATAATGCTAGCCGGGCACGGTGGCTCAAGCCTGTAATCTCAGCACTTTGGGAGGCCGAGACAGGTGGATCACGAGGTCAGGAGATCGAGACCATTCTGGCTAACAGGGTGAAACCCCATCTCTACTAAAAAAAAACACAAAAAACTAGCTGGGCGAGGTGGCGGGCGACTGTAGTCGCAGCTACTCGGGAGGCTGAGGTGGGAGAATGGCATAAACCCAGGAGGCGGAGCTTGCAGTGAGCTGAGATCCGGTCACTGCACTCCAGCCCAGGCGACAGAGCGAGACTCCGTCTCAAAAAAAAAAAAAAAAAGAAAAAGAAAAAAGAAATAATGCTAATACTAATATACTAATACTATATTATTTATATAGTATTAGGACTAATACTAATCCTAGCTGAAAGTTAATGAGTCTTTTACTGTGTTCTGTGCTTCACTTTCCTTGTTTTCAGTTACCTATGGTCAACTGAGGTTTGAAAATATTAAATGGAAAATTCCAGAAAGAAACAATTCATACGTTTTTCTTATTTTATTTTATTGTTTTAGGGATGCAGTCTTGCACTGTAACCCAGGCTGGAATGCAGTGGCATGATCACACCTCACTGCAGGCTCAACCTCTTAGGCACAAGCAATCCTCCTGCCTCAGTCTCCCAAGTAGCTGGGACCACAGGCATGCACCACTATCCCAACTAATTTCTTTTTCATTTTGGGTAGAAAAGGGGTCTCACTATGTTGCCCAGGTTGGTCTCAAACTCCTGGCCTTGAGTGATCCTCCCACCCAAGCCTCCCAAAGTGCTGAGATTACAGGTGTGAGCCAATGCACCTGGCCCAATTCATGAGTTTTAAACTGCACACTGTTCTGAGTAGTGTGATGAAATCTTGCTCTGTCCCACCCAGGGTGTGAATCCTCCCTTGTCCCAAGTATCCACACTGTACATGCTAACGGCCTGTTAGTCCCTTAACCATTGGCTTGGTTATCAGGCCTGGCGCAGTGGCTCATGCCTGTGATCCCAGCACTTTGGGCGCAGTGGCTCATGCCTGTAATCCCAGCACTTTGGGAGGCTGAGGGGGGAGGATCACTTGAGGCCAAAATGGTGAAATCCCGTTTCTACTAAAAATACAAAAATTAGCTGGGTGTGGTGGCATGTGCCTGTAATCCCAGCTCCTCAGGAGGATCCCAGCTCCTCAGGAGGCTGAGGCAGGAGAATTGCTTGAACCTGGGAGGCAGAGGTTGCAGTGAACTGAGATCTCACCACTGCACTCCAGTCTGAGCAACAGAGTGAGACTCTGTCTGAAAAATAAATAAATAAATAAATAAATACGAAATTAAAATAAAAAGAATTGTCTTGGTTATCAGCATTGTCTCGGTTACTAATTGTGTTAGTATTTCAGTGCTTGTGTTTAAGTAACCCTAGTTTTACTTAATAGTATCCCCAGCGCACAAGAGTAGTGATGCTTGCCATTCGAATATGCCAAAGAGAAGCTGTCAAGTGCTTCCTTTAAGTGAAAAAGTGAAAGTCCTCGACTTAGGAAAGAAAAGAAAATCATCTATTGAGGTTGCTAACATCTAGGGAAGGAATCTCCTATCCATGAAATTGTGAAAAGTAAATCCAGGCAAGTTTTGCTGTCACATCTCAAACTGCAAGAGTTATGGCCACAGTGAGTGATAACTTTGATGATGATATACTGTTATAATTGTGCTGTTTTATTAGTTACTGTTGTTACTCTCTTACTGTGCCGAATTGATAAATTAATATTATCATAGGTAAGTATGTAGAGGAAAAATCAGTATAAATAGGATTTGGTACTATTTGCAGTTTCAGACATCTACGGGGGGTCTTGGAATGTATCCTGCGTGGATGAGAAGGGACTACTGTATACCCATTTACCAGATGAGGAAACTGAGGCCTCAAGCAGTTAAGTCACTTGCCAAAGTTATACAGCTAATTCAATGGGGGAACCTGAATTGGAAACCGGACAGGTGGGAGGAGAGTAGTGAAGAGCCCGGAACTCAGACATAGCCACCCTCACCCCCACCCTGTGCCCCACTGATGACTCTCACTCTCCTATTTGGATTGACACACTCAAATCAGCATCATTCCTTCTGTTAGGTGAGGAAGGAGCACCGTCTCCAGATGCCCCAGAGAACACCGCCCAGCCAGTGCCTGTGAATGACTCTTATCAGGTCATTAGCACCTCAAAGGAACCCCAGCCACCCTTGGGTACCTGCCACAAGCTGCCAAGCTGGATGCTTCACAGCCAGTTTCTCTTAGTCTTCTCCTCTGCCCCCTTCCCACTAAACACACTCTTTTTTCTCTTTAGTTGCCATTTTTATTGAACAAACAAATCTCGTGCCAGGCAGTGCTTAGCTAAACATTTTCTTATACATTAGCTCTGTTTTTAGAAGACTTTTACATTTGAAAAATACAGGAAAATGGAGCCAAAAAGGAAAAAAAAGGTAAAACTCCCTCTTAAAGCCCTTTTAAGAAGAGAGTGTAAGAAGCAAGTCTTTCCCCCTTCTGCTTCTCAAATTCTACCCCCTCCCCAACCCACAGAGGTTCGTTAAAGTAACTTTCTCAATCATCCCGTGTGCATATTGAGACATAGCTATACTCATGTCTTTATCTATGATTGTGTCTATAATCTAAATCAATATCTACCTATTTTGCCATCAAGCCACAAAATACCTCCATACAGTTGCTCAGGTGGTGCACTGCTCAACTCCCAGGGCCACCATTCAGATAATCAGCCTTGCAATCCACTCACATATATTTTTTGCCTTCCAAAATGAGGTGAAGGCCAGGTGTGGTGACTCACACCTGTAATCCTAGTACGTTGGGAGGTTGAGGTGGGAGGATTACTTGCACTCAGGAATTTGAGACCAGCCTGGCTAACATGGCAAGAGCTTGTTTCTACAAAAAAAACTTTAACTAGCTGTGCATGCTGGCAAATGCCTGTAGTCCCAGCTACTCAGGAAGCTGAGCTGGGAGGATCACTTGAGCCTGGGAGGTTGAGGCTACAGTGAGCCATAATTCAGCCACTGCATTTGGCCTGGGCCACAGAGCAGGACTCAAAAAAAAAAAAAAAAGAAAGAAGGAAAGAAAAGAAAGAAAGAAAAAGAGAGAGAGAGACAGAGAGAAAGAGATGAGACCTTCCATATGGACATCTTTCCGGGTCAGCATATGGTCAGAGCTTCCTCATTCTTCATGACTGCTGCCTATACTAGACCCTAGTATGGATGGACCTTCGTGAATCTGATCCTTTCCCTAATAGAGATTATCTAAGACGTTCCCAAGCTTTTTGATTTTTACAGTGGCCTTTTAATACTCATAGCAGTCTTTTGAGGATAGCAACATTACACCTATTTTAAACAAAGAAAACTGAAGCTCAGAGAGGTAGAATGACTAGCTCAGGGGTGCAGTTACTATGAGGTAGTACCAAGATGCAATCCCAGGTCGGTTTGACTTCATGTTTATATAAAGCCGTTGATACTGAGGTTGGATCACAGCCACTCTCAGTAAGTCAAGATCATCACTCCCACAGGTTGATACTAATAAATATCAATACACAAACGGAGTCATTACCCTTGCCTGGAAGGGCAGAGGGAAGAAGAATAAAACTAACTTCTACTTAGCACTCAGAATGTGTATAGCACCTTACCAAACGTCTTTTCTTTTCTTTCTTTTTTTTTTTTTTTTTTTGAGGCAGTCTCATTCTGTGGCCCAGGATGGAGTGCAGTGGTGAGATCTCGGCTCACTGCAACCTCTGCCTCCCAGGTTCAAGCAATTCTCCTGCCTCAGTCTCCCAAGGAGCTGGGATTACAGGTGCACGCCACCACACCCAGCTAATTTGTGTATTTTTAGTAGAGACAGGGTTTCAACATGTTGACCAGGCTGGTCTCAAACTCCTGACCCCAGGTGATCTGCCCGCCTCAGTCTCCCAAAGTGTTGGGATTACAGGTGTGAGACAACGCATCCGGCCACTAAATTTCTTATATACATTATTTTATTGGATCCTCAAAGAGGCAGACAACAGTAAAGCCTGTTCGAAAGACACTGCCATCCCTGTGTATAAAAACCTGAAGTTAGATAAAGGTAAAGTCCCAATGTCACACATGAAGTGGTGGAGCTGGGATTTGAACCGTCATCTGCCTTGCTTGTATTTCTAATGGATACAGAGTTCAGCCCACAAACCCAGGTGTGTGTGAATATAACTTTATTTTTCTGCAAGTGAACTTCGTTTCTTAATTTCCTTGCTAAACCTGCCTCTTGCCTAGTTTTTCCACCTCATTTCCTAGTACCATTACTTACCCCAGCCATTCACAGGTCAAAAGCATAGACATCATTGGTGCCTGTTTCCCCTACTCCCCATACCCAACACACCAAGTTTCATTGGCTCTGCCTTCAAAAATATCATCGTAGCCAAAGGCAACAGCTTCTCCCACTTCCCCAGCTGCCAGTTTAGCTCAAATCACCATTGCCCCCACCCCAGATCATTCTCCATCTGGCAGCCATTTACAAAATGCATATCCTATCATATTACTCTCCTGCTTAACCCCCCTCCCTGAAACCCCCATTGCCCTTGGAATAAATGCTCCTCAGTGGCCCATGTGCTCTCTCTCCCGTGGCCTCAGCCTTCTCTCAGCCTTTCCCTCCTTCTCCCTCTACTCTGCCGTTCCCTACTGGGTATCTTCTGTCCCTCCATGTACCAGCTCATGCTGCTACAGGGCCAGCCCTTCCTCTTCCCACTGCCTGCATTACTTGGCCTGATTTGCAAGGAGGCCGTTTCTTTCACCTTTCAGCTCTCAGGCCACACAGTCCCCTCAGAGAACCCCTCCCTGCCTCGTCACCCTCGGTCACTCCAAGCCCCTTATCTTGAGGGTCTTCTTAGCTCCGATTGCTGTTGGAGGTCATTTGTTCCATTGTCCTCCCCGTCCCCTTGGAGGATCCAAGAGTGCTCTATGTCATGCCCCCAGAGCCACAGTGCCTGCAGGGATGCCAGGCATGTGGCAGCTATTTATTGAGTGAAACGAGTGAATGAATTTCTGTTATGAGTTCTGTGTCTGCTGGGGGAAGAGGGCAGGAATTTAATATCAACCAATTCTTTAATCTCAGCCAATTCCTTCCCTTGAGGGGTGTCTAAATTCTGGGGGACAGCAGAGGTGGGTACATCTGGTCTGGATCATTGATCCATGACAGCATCTGCTGAGATGTCCTCATTCCCTGGGACAAAAGAAACATCATCAGGTACATGGGAACAAGGGCTGGGGGGACATCAGTTAGCGTTCAGCAGAGTCACCCACCACCAATCTTGAGCCCACTCTATTCTCTCACACTCCTGAGACCAGGACCACTCAGGACCCTGGGAGCTCCCTTTCCCAAGTCCTAGGAGCCAGACCCCAGGGATAGCGCACAACAGCTAGAATGCATTGCTGAGCGCAAGCCCCGCCAACCCCAGCGAGCTCTGCTGCTGGGAGAAGGTGCTCAGTATTGTTCTGCAGCACAGGCTGGTGATTCACAGTTTCTGAGCCGCCTCATACCCATCACTTTGATGCTCACAACAAGCCCGACAGGTAGGAAAAGCAGTTTATGAGCTTCTTTTCACAACTGTGGAAACCAAGATCAGAAATGGTAATGGGAGTTGCTCAGGTTTGCAGAGCAGGCATGGAGGCAAAGCTGGGACTGGGAGACTATTACATAGTTAGAGCTTAATAAATGGTAGGTGCTGCTGTTCCAAACAGGTGAGGACTCTCAGTTTGTGAGGACTCTCAGTTGCAAAGTACAGAAACCCATTTCAAATAAGCTTAAGCAGCCACATAAGCTATTGGCTGATGGAACTGAAATACCCAAGGTTTACCTGTTTCAAGCACAGCTGGAGCAAGGGGCTCAGATGATGTTAGCAAGATTCAGACCATCAACACCTCTCAGTTGTGTGTTTTCTGCCTTGATTTCACCCTCAAGCTTGCTGTCTCCAAGGGTAGGGGGTGGAGGGCTTGGCAACTGTAGCCCCAGCCCACTAGCTTAGCCACTCAATGGAAAATAACATTTTTCTTTCTCAACATATCTAACCAAGGTTCCAAGACTATCTTCACTGGATAAACTTGGTCACTTGCCCTGCCCTGAACCAATCACTCAAATCAGGGTGGTGAGGCATGTTGACTGGCCAGATCTAGGTTGTGCGCTCACCCTCTTAGCCAACCACTGTAGCCAGGAGAATTTAGAATTCTGATTGGCCAGGACTGAATCACATGTCCACCTCTGAAACTGACAATGGAGTCGTCCTATGCTCACCTCACTCTCTGCACAGGCTGAAGTGGGAGAGAAGGCATTCCCTACAGTGGAATGAGGGTAGCCTTATCAGTGGAAGGGAGAATGGAAGCTCCTCTGGCAGCTAAAACAGATGTTCCCTCCAGATGCCTGGCACAGACCAGTAACCTCAGCCCCTTGACCATCACAGAGAAACACTTCATGACCTCTCTCCCCTGCCACCTGATCCTGAACTGGTCTAGCTAATGACACCTAACTGGAGGCTCCAGCCTCAAGGCTCAGGCCAGAAACAGAGGCTGCCCTCTCCCTGCTAATGGCAGCAGGTGATGGGGATGAAGGAGGTGGCGGCCAATGTGATGATAGCCTGGCTTCCTCCTCATGCAGAGAGGTGAAGTCCTAAGTCTCTAAGGAGTGGCCAAGGCAGGGACCCCAGATTAAAAAAAAAAAAAAAAAAGCCATAGCAATGAGAGAAGGAAGAGAAAAAGAAGACTCGGGCTCAGAGAGGCTCTGGAATGAAAGGAGAGACTCAGGCAGTGACGAGATGCTAATAAACAAAGCTTAACGGACAGTTCATCCAGGCCGGGTGCCATGACTGATGCCTGTAATCCCAGCACTTTGGGAGGCCAAAGTGAGAGGATCACTTGAGCCCTCACTTCGAACTACCCACCAGGAGTTCGAGACCAGCCTGAGCAAAATAAGAAGACCCTGTTTCTACAAATATATATATATATACACACACACACACACATATATGTGTGTATATATATGTGTGTGTATATATGTATATATGTGTGTGTGTGTGTGTGTGTATAAAGAAAAGAAGAAGACCCTGTTTCTATGAATATATATATATATTTTTAATTAACTGCATGTGCTTGTATTCCCAGTCAGTGTGGGGGCTGAGGTTGGGGGTATCGTTTGAATCGTTTGAGCTCAGGAGTTCAAGGCTGCAGTGAGCTATGATTGTATGATTGTACCACTGCACTCCAGCCTCAGTGACAGAGTGAGAACCTGTCTAAAAAAAAAAAAAAAAAGAACAGGCCAGGTGCAGTGGCTCATGTCTGTAATCCCAATGCTTTGGGGGACTGAGACAGAAGGATTGTGTGAGTCCAAGAGTTCAAGGCCAGCCTGGGCAACATAGTGAGACCCCATCTCTACAAAAGATGAAAACAGTAATGGGGCATAGTGGTGAGCACCTGTAGTCCCAGCTACATGGGAGGCTGAGGCAGGAAAATCACTTGAGCCCAGGAATTTGAGGCTGCACTAAGCTATGATCACGCCACTGCACTCCTGAGTGTCACAGCAAGAACTTCTCAGAAAACAAACAAAATAAAAACAATTCAGACATGGAGGAAATACTCAATACTCATCCCATACATTCATTTGTCCACTTGTTTATTTAACAACCTACTATGTGCCAGGTCCTGGGAAGACAGCAGTAAGCAAGACAGAGATGCTCCCTTGGGATTTACAGTGGAGAGGAATAAGCAGACACATCTTTAAGCTCATAAATAATTATTTGTAATATGTGCCTGAAAGAGAAACACAGGGTGCTGTGAGGGCAGGTTATTGGATGGCATCAGCCTAGGGATATATTTATGGTAAGATCTGAAGCCCAGATAGAAATTCTCAAATGCAGGTTGGAAAGGGAAGAATATCTGGGGGCTGAGGGTGCTCGTGCAAAGGCCCTGAGGCAGGAAAGATAAAACAAAGCCTGTGCGGCAGGACTTGGGTGAGAAGGATCTGGAGATGGGCTGGGGCCACATCACACAGGATCTCGTAGGCCAGGTTAAGGATTTTTGTCACCATCCAACAAGAAGTTGCCCAAGATCCCTGCAGACATATACAAAAGACAGACTGATGTTCAGGGCACAGTTATAAAGCACCTACTGTGTACCAGGTTGGGTGCAAGACATTTGGGATTCAGTGGTGCTTATATTCAAGGGAATAAGAAGTCAGAAAATAAACTAGGAAATAAATATAAACAAGATATTTAGCACACTCACAGATAGTCGTAAGCTTGACAAAGAAAGTGACTGGAGATGTTCAAGTGAGGTGGGGAACTGACGGCTCCATGAAGGGCTGGGAGAAAGTGGTCCAGGCAGAAAGAGCATCAGCTGCAAAGGCCTGGCAGCCGTAAGACATGTACTCACCAGTGCACCCACACAGAGTCACATTCACACGCGGATTGTGTGCCCATTTACATTCCTTGCTCTTCCAAAATGTGTCTGCGTCCACCTCTGATAACCTGGGATGCCCCCCACTCTCACCCCAACTTCATCACACACACACATACACCCTTCCGTAGACTCACCCCACTCAGAGACAGCCCCCGCCACTCCCCCATCATCTGGCAACTAGCAAAAATCCTGAGAGCTGAGTGGGCAGGGAGAATGGGGATCTGGGGGAGGAGACAGCACCCTCCTTCCCTTCTCCAGCCAAGAGGCCTGCGGATAGCTCAGATTCGAGCAGGGGTGTGGGAACCACCAGGACGTCCATGCAAGTTGGAGGGAGGCGTCCAGGTCTTTACCTTGCAGAACTAAATCCCACTGTGGTGTTTGCTCAAAACGCCAGAACTATTCCTGGATGTCAGGTGCAGTTAATGGTTGCCGTGGCAACCGCCCATGCTTAATGAAGAGAAGAGAGTAAAAGACGCCCAGGATAAATGTCAGGGACCGGGATGGATTTGCTTGGGAGCAAATCTGTTAGCGCTGGGCAGAGCTGACCAGTGAAGGTTGAAATGAGCAGTCCAGGGTAGCTGGAGACAGATCCAGGAGGCTCTCTTCTCTTTCTCAGCTTAGCATAGTCAGAATGCTAACATTTCACAAAATGTCAAAAAGCGTGGCTCTTTATACAGACAGTTAAACATAGGCTCCAGTTTTGTGGGTTTGATTCTGCACATGTTTATGGAGTTTGCAGGGAACAGAAATCTAAGCTCAGGTCTCTGAGGAGTTGAGACGTCACTTTTTTTTGTTTTTGTTTTTAACTCTTCCTGCATTACCTTTTTAAATGAAGAAAGTGCCAAATTAGGCTCAAAACTAATCTTTTAAACTCTGAACCTCAACACATTATACTGTCATTGTGCTATTTACATGCTGCTTACAGGATTAGAAAACAACTGACAGTGGCTGGGCCACAGTGGCTCACGCCTGTGATCCCAGCACTTTGGGAGGCCAAGGCAGGTGGATTACTTGAGGTCAGGAGTTTGAGACCAGCCTAGCCAACATGATGAAACCTGTCTCTACTTAAAAAATACAAAAATGAGCTGGGCATGCTGGCATGCACCTGTAATTCCAGCTACTTGGGAGGCTGAGGCACGAGAATCTCTTGAACCACAGGAGATGGAGGTTGCAGTGAGCTGAGGTTGAGTTACTGCACTCCAGCCTGGGCAACAGAGTGAGATTCTGTCTAAAAAAAGAAAGAAAGAAAGAAAGAAGGCTGGGCGCGGTGGCTCAAGCCTGTAATCCCAGCACTTTGGGAGGCCGAGACGGGCGGATCACGAGGTCAGGAGATAGAGACCATCCTGGCTAACACAGTGAAACCACGTCTCTACTAAAAAAATGCAAAAAACTAGCCGGGCGAGGTGGCGGGTGCCTGTAGTCCCAGCTACTTGGGAGGCTGAGGCAGGAGTATGGCATAAACCTGGGAGGCAGAGCTTGCAGTGAGCTGAGATCCGGCCACTGCACTCCAGCCTGGGCGACAGAGCGAGACTCCGTCTCAACAAAAAAAAAAAAAAAACAAGAAAAAGAAAAGAAAAGAAAACAACCAGTAGTATCTGGTAATGAAGCATAAGTTAAATGGCACACAATGAGCATCTCTCAAGTCCGTTGGAGCATCCCAGTGACCGTGTGCATTAGGGAACGATGTCAAACTCTGTTGGCCCATGAAAGTGAAACCCAAGTCCAAGATATGGACCAGCTCTGCACTCACAGCTGCAGTCAGGAACTCAGGACTCACCATGGCTGTAATGCTTGTTTGTAGGGAGACCTCAGTTCAGTCTCAGAAGTCCTTAATCCCAAATCTTCTAAGAGGAAATAACCCTCCCCACAGACCTTCCACACCCCCAAACCTATCTTGCCTATCCTCCAGGCAGGGTCTCAAATACTCCCTGACGGCAAGTTTGTTGTGATGTGATGACAATATGTGTCCATCTGACGACAGAGGCTGGAGCACCTCCTGAGGTCACAGCACTGCTCTCAGACTCTGCTATGCCTCAGAATCTTGGAGAAACCTGTTCAAAAACACAGGTTGTCAAAGTCTGTAATTCAGGGCATTGCAGAAGTGTCCCGGAGTGCACTTGTTTTGTTTGTTTGTTTGTTTTAAGAAGAGCCCAGGTGATTCTCATGCAGGTGGACCCAATTTTTCCAGGCACCTCTGAAAGAGAGATGTCACCAGTTAAAAAGCATCTAAGACCCAGGAGCCACATCTATGACCCTTGCTCTCTTCAACCCTTCTCCCCAGAACCCCTGCTACAGCCCCAGAAGCCTCTGTGGTTTGGAAACAGGATGAGTTCTGCATGCTTTTTAATGCCTGCCAAGGCGGGGTTAAGAAGACTTTCAGACACTCTAAGCATTGAAATGGTCAGGGTGGCCACCCTACCCTCATACATCTCCAGTGTTAGTAACACTGAGCTATTAAATAAGGAAGATCAACACACATCTGGTTCTTTTCCATAGCATTTCAATGCTTTTTGCAAATGTCAAATATCAAATAATTTGTAGTTGTCATTCTCTCTTTCTCTCTCCCTCTCTGTACCCCTGCTTTGCTGGTACCCCAAACACGTGACTATTCTACCTAATTGGTGACTCCTACAGCAACGTCTACAAAGCTTCAAGGTACTGTGTTGGTGAACATGCCCTGTGGTCTAGGCTAGGAAGGGCTGGGCTCTTGGCTCTGAGCTCCAGGACTGACCTGAATCAAAACCCTCAATAACCCGATAATGAAGGACCAAGGAAAATAGTTCACTCTAAACCTCCTAAACCCATTCAATGGGCTGATCAAGCAAAGAGTTCAAAACCAGGCTCTTTAGAAATGAAGCAAGCTATTCACTGCCTGCAAAAAATGACAGGTAGCACGGACAGTCATTTCCTCATTAAATTCCCCATACTTGGTTTTAAGGCAGGACCCTCTCTCAACGAGGCATACCTCTGTGGACTCTGGCTTGATTACTGTTCCACCCCCATCACCAGTGGCTTCTCCAAAAAGCCCAAGGTCGCTTTTAATGATTCCTCTAAGGTGCACTTTCATTTCTGCTCCTCCACAAGTTCCTAGCAGGCAAAGAGATCTTTTACACTCTAAATCAGATTGTGTTTCTCATGTGCTGAAAACCCTCCAAAGCCTGGACTATGTATGTTCCTTTTCACTTCTGGACCCTGGACTGTAAGAAGCTCTGTGATCTGTGCCTGCTCCTTCATGGGCCTGATCTCATCCCACTTTCCCCCTCACTCACCCTGCTCCAGTTGCCCTGAGCTTGTCTTGGTTCTAGAAACACACTAAGTGTCATCCTTCCTCAAGGCTTTGGCACTTGCAGTTTACTCTGCCTGGAAGGCTCTTCCCTCAAATCTTCCCACGGGTGACTTCCTCTTCTCACTCAGGTTGTCTGCTCAGATAGGTCCTTTCTGTCCACCCAATCTCACGACTGTCCTTCCCCATCCCAAACACATTCTCTCCAGGGTTTATTCTTTTCATGGAGCTTAGCACTGAAATTATCTTTTCCTTTTTAGTGATGCATTTGTTTCATTTATTTCTTTGTTTACTCTAGATCTCTCTCCACTAGAATATAACAGCCTGGTCTGTTTTGTTCACTGATAAATCTCAAGTGCTAGAAACAGTGCTTAATGCAAGTAACGTAGGTGCCTCTCCGGATATCTGTTGAACAAAAGAATGAATCAGGGATCGGCTCATACCTGTAATCGCAGCACTTTTGGGGGCTGAGGTGGCAGATCGATTGAGGCCGGAAGTTTGAGACCAGCCTGGACAACATAGTGAGACCCCATCTCTACAAAAATAAAATAAAAAATTAGCCAGGAGTGGTGGCATGCACCTGCAGTCCCAACTACTTGGTAGGCTGAGGTGGGAGGATCACCTGAGCCTGGGAGATGGTAGCTGCAGTGAGCCATGATTGTGCCACTGCACTTCAGCCTGGGCAACAGAGCAAGACTTTGTCTCAAAAAAAAAAAAAAGAAAAAAAGAATGAGAAAAGAATAAATCAGGATATGCACCAACCACAGTTCTGTACACCAGAAGAAAATATTTATTTCTCAGAAACTGACTCGTGGTTCTCTTACGAGAAGTGGTAATTTGTAATTGTTATACCCTAAGTGCTTCATCTTGATCAGGGGCCAAGTTTAGCTCAGGGTCCTTGTTACTATGAATTCATATCCAAATCCCTGTGTATGCAAGGTTGCACGGACAGGCAAGTAAACTCTGTCTTAATATGAATATGGGCATTCGCGACCAGACCAGTTATAAAATCGTTCTCTACACAGGCATCCCCTTCCCACTGCACTCCACACCCCTGCCCCATTTAACACTCTGCAGTTCCCAGTGTTTGTCCGGCAGCCTCTTTCCGATTGCCAGCTCTTGTCAACACGTGACAATACTACGAAAATAGGAGGCAAAACGTGATGTGTTAACCATGGGTAGACAAGAGCCTGCTGGAGGGACACAAGCTAACAATGGAAGAAGAGAAAATTGACAAGAATGATGATGTGATAGACACATCCAGTGATTTGAATATCAAAGGATTAACAGGGGCCCTTAGGAAAACTGATGACATGCTCAAATATTTCTTGCAAAAATGACCCATTTTATGATCCTGCTGTGAAAGTCAAACTTCATGATCTTGTCAGGGAAGGGAAAGATTTCATACTGGATCACGTGATTTTATCAGAAAAATTATGCATGCCCCACCCCTGCTATTCTGAAATCAACAAAGCTTACTTTTTTGGTTCACCCTAGTGCATGAAGAAGATCAGAAAAAATCGGCATGTTTTCCTGAATTATAATTTCATTTTCAGATCAAGTTGGAAGCACGTTTTTGGACTCGATTGTTTACTATGGAATAGGAGTCCCTGGGTTTTTATTTTATTTTATTTTATTTGATGTTTTTTAAAAAAATTTCAAAATGTTACAGGTCTCATTGTCCCCACTGCAATACATACACTGTTATGGAAGCATAACCTGTGTTTCAATTTAGCCACTGACAATTTTCAGACACTATGATCGACAGTGCCCATTTTCATCTAGAAAGAGGCTTTAGTTCCTATTTTTGAGTGGACTCACCTGAAGGTGTGGTCCTTGATTTTAGCTGCACAGTTAGAATCACCCAGGGAGCTTTGAAAAATCCACAGCCTGGGCAACACAGCAAGACCCTATCTCTACCAAAAAAAAAAAAAAAACCTTAAAAATTAGACAGGTATGGTGGCGTGCACCTGCAGTCCTAGCTACTCAGGAGGCTAAGGCAGGAGGATTGCTGGAGCCCAGTAGTTTAAGGCTACAGTGAGCTATGATTGCACCACTGCACTCCAGCCTGGTGACAGAGCAAGACCCTATCTCTCAAAAAGAAAAGAAGGGGAGAGGAGAGGAGAGGAGAGGAATTCAGATGCCCAGCTAAAGAATCCCTGGGAGTAGAACCCCAGCCTCAGCGTTTTTCCAGCCTCCCTTCCCAAGGTAATTCCAATGTGAACCGATGTTGACAATCACTGCTGTAAGGCATCCTTATTCTCAGATAATAAAGATCTGCTGTAGCACCAGGAGCCCAAACATTCTTAATCAAGGGCTTAACCCAAGTACTCAGGAAGCATAAACACACATGGTATTTGCTCTTCCTGAGATCATGAAGCAAAAATCTTCACAAAGGAGTTCTAGCAAAAGACCTACAACGCTGGACCCTGGGTTCCTGTTGGCCTCTGTTTTGAGCTCTACGCTGGGCTTTTGGGGGCCCCTGGAATGTGGTTGCACTGGCTGGACTCAGGCTGAGATGGATGTCAAGCTCTGGCTACAGAATTGGCCCTGTTTATGGGTTTGAGCAGGTTCCGGGCACTGTCGCTGGGCTAGGTGGACTGGTGAGGAGTGCCAGTCCTCACTCTGAGCACATCATGACTGTCCAGGGCCTGCTCAGAAGTGATGTCTCTCTCTTAGATTCGTGGATTCACAGCCACCAAAATCTGCCCCAGGACCCTCCATGTGGGCCATGCAGAGGAGATGGATGTGAGAAGCCCATCGAGAGGCTCTACTGATATCCTCTTCTTCCACTGGAGGGGGGACATCCTGGGGAAACCTGTCTCCACTCCCCATTTAGGATCTCCCTTCAGGACTGCAAACTTGGAAAGATTGGGCCTTGGATGACAGTCTCACTTCCCCAGGCCTCTCTGCTCTGGATCCAGTATTTCTTGACTTGAAGTCAAACCCACTAAATTCAGAGCTGTCTTTCAATGACCCAGACAGCTCTGTCTGGCCTTTGGCCAAAATTGGCATAGCAGGTTGGTCTAGGTCTATTCCCTCCCGAGAGTGATGGTTCCTGGGGCTCCTTGCCTGAGTTAGCGCTCTGTGGGAATACACACACATGCATGCACCCACATGCACAGGTTGGCACATGTGTACCCATGTCTGGGTGAGGGCAGGATGAAGAAGATCATACCCTCCAGTTTTCCATTGGTTTCCTCTCACCCCCATGCCCAAAATAGAGATAATGGTATTAATAGCTGCCCCCTGTTAACCCTCTTCCCAGTGCTCGGCACTATGTTAGTGCTATTTAGAGGATTTTGCAAGAGCTCAGGGTCTAGGGTTAGGCAGACCTTGGTTTTATGACTCGGCTTCCCCTTCTATAAAAGTATTTATTGGACCGGGCACAGTGGCTCACACCTGTAATCTCAGCACTTTGGGAGGCCGAGGCAGGCGGATCACCTGAGGTCAAGAGTTCAAGACCAGCCTGGCCAACATAGTGAAACCCCGTCTCTACTAAAAATACAAAAATTAGCCGGGCGTGGTGGTGGGCACCTGTAATCTCAGCTACTCAGGAGGCTGAGGCATGAGAATCGTTTGAACCTGGGAGGCAGAAGTTGCAGTGAGCCAAGATCGCACCACTGCACTGCATCCTGGGTGATAGAGCGAACTCCATCTCAAATAAATAAATACATACATACATACATACATACATAAAATAAAGTAAACATTTATTGAATTGACATCCACATACATAACACTTCCCATGTGCTAAGCACTGCTCCAATGCACTTGACGAATGCTGACTCTTCTATTCCTATTGTTACTCTCAGCTTTCAAAGGAGGAAACTGAGGCACTTGTAAGTTAAGCAACTTGCCGAGCTGGGATTCAAACCCGCTCATTCTGACTCCAAAATCCATGCTCCTTAGCCCATCCTATGACCAACAACAGTGCCTGCTTCATGGGATTGTGGGGAATACCCAAAGAGCCCTTACCCAAGGCCTGGCAGAGCACATCTCAACAAACATGGATACTATGATGATTTCTTTTGAAACCCCCAACAGGCTGGGTGCAGTGGTTCATGCTTGTAACCTCAGACTTCAAGAGGTCAAAGCAGGCAGATCACTTGAGGCCAGGAGCTGGAGACCAGCCTAGCCAGCATGGTGAAACCTTGTCTCTACTAAAAATACAAAAAATGTTAAAAAAAAAAAAAAAAATCTGCCTGCCTCGGCCTCCCAAAGTGCTGGGATAACAGGCGTGAGCCACTGTGCCCGGCCCAATACATAATTTTATAGAAGGGGAAACTGAGTCATAAAACCAAGGTCTGTCTGACCCTAGGCCCTGAACTCTTGCAATTTTAGTGGCATGCACCTGTAGTCCCAGCTACTTGGGAGGCAGAGGCAGGAGAATCGCTTGACCCTGGGAGGCAGAGGTTGCAGTGAGCCGAGATTGCACCACTGCACTCCAGCCTGGGTGGCAGAGTGACATTCTGTCTCAAAACAAAAACGAAAACAAAAACAAAAACAGAGAAAGAAACTGCAGCAATCTGGAGATCATTGGCTTTTTTTTCTTTTTTTTTTTGAGACGGATTCTCGCTCTGTCTCCCAGGCTGAGTGCAATGGCGTGATCTTGGCTCACTGCAAGCTCTGCTTCCCGGGTTCATGCCATTCCCCACTTCAGCCTCCTGAGTAGCAGGGACTACAGGCACCCACCACCACACCCAGCTAATTTTGTTTTTGTATTTTTGTAGAGACGGGGTTTCACGGTGTTAGCCAGGATGGTCTCGATCTCCTGACCTCATGCTCCGCCTGCCTCAGCCTTCCAAAGTGCTGGGATTACAGGCGTGAGCCACTGCACCTGGTCAATCATTAAGATTTTCTAACTGAGGAGATCAACTCCAGGCACTCATACCTATAATCCTAGTACTTTGGGACGCCAAGGTGGCAGGATAGTGTAAGGTCAGGAATTCGAGAGCAGCCTGGGCAATATAGCAAGACCCCATCTCTACCTTGAAAAAATAAAATTAAAATTAAAAAAAGAAAAACTAAAATGAAGAGATCAAGGCCGAGGGGAAGAAGGTGTCTTAGTCCATTTGGGCTGCTATAACAAAGCACCGTAGGATGGGTGGCTTGCAAATAACAGAAATTTGTTTCTCATGGTTCTGGAGGATGGCAGTCTGAGATCAGGGTGCCTGCATGGTGGGGTACTGGTGAGGGCCGTCTTCCAGGTTGCAGATGGCTGTCTTTTCACTGTGTCTCCACATGGCAGAAAGAGAACAAGAGAGCTCTCTGGAGTTTCTTTTATAAGGGCACTAATTCCATTCATGAGGGCCCCACCCTCATGACCTAATCATGTCCCAGTGGACCCCACTCCTAATACCATCATTGTAGGCATTAGGATTTCCTTTGTCTTCCTCTGTCACCTAAGCTGGAGTGTAGTGGTGCAATCATAGCTCACTGCAGCCTCAATCTCCCAGACGCAAGCGATCCTCCCACCTTGGCCTTCTGAGCATCTGGGGCTCTAGGTGTGTGCCACCATGTCCAGTTAATTTCTAAACTTTTTGTAGAGAGGGGCCTTGCCATGTTGCTTAGGCTACTCTTGAACTCCTGGGCTCAACAGATCCTCCTGCCTTGGCCTCCAAAAGTGTTGGGATTACAGGTGTGAGCTACCATGCCCTGCAGGCATTAGGATTTCAAGATAGGAATTTTGAGAGAAAGTGAGCATTCAGTTCATTGCACAAGGCCATACAATTAGTAACTCAGTGGCTGGGCAAGGATTCAAACTGAAAGCTTGTGTTCCTACCAGTACACCACACTACCCTTCTAGAGGTCAGATAGGCACCTGTTGAGGAAGAGGCAGCCGATTTCTCCTCCAAATTGCAACCATATGACTTATTTGTAAAAATCCACAGACAAGCAGCCTTATACCCCTTTGTGATTGCTGATGACCAATTCCCAGGATCAGGCTGGAGCCCACACTGCTGAGATCTGAAAGGAAATACTCAAAATGAGGACTCTGAGCCCCTATTCAGCTCAAATACCTGGGAAGCACCACTTTCCCCAGAGATAGACAAAAAGGGCTTTAAGCGTTAAACATACAGGTTGGGTGTGGTGGCTCACGTTTGTAACCCTAGCTCTTAGGGAGGCAGAGATGGGAGGATAGCTTGAGCCCAAGAGTTTGAGACCTGCCTGGGCAATGTAGTGAGACCCCATGTTTAATAAAAATAATAATAATAATTTTTAAATTAAAAAAGAGTTAAAAATACAAACATCCCATTTCTAGATTCCCTCACCATTCCTGCATGTTTAGAAGCCACCCAGAACCAGGTCAGTTCCTTCAGTTACCCCAAATCTGGTGGCCTCAAGGTTACTCCCTACCCTCAGAAAGAGCTGGGGCTGACCTTGGTCCATGTCCATGTGCAACTCAACCTCCTAGATTTTCCAGAGATCCCAGTGCTGAAGGGACAGCTAGAAGGGCAGCTGATGGACACGGACATCCCAGTGCTGAAAAGACAGCTGGAAGGGCAGCTGATGGACACGGACATCCCAGTGCTGAAAAGACAGCTGGAAGGGCAGCTGATGGACCCAGTGAAACCACTGCAATATGCCCTCTTTTTTCCTACTAGCCTCTCTTCCATTCCTCAAACTCACCAAGTGCACTCCCACCCCAGGGTCGTTGCATTTCCATTTCCTTCTACCTGGAAAGCTCTTTCCTGGACTTTTCATATAACTCGCTCCTTTTTTTCAGGTCTGAGCTCGTGTCCCTTCTGCAACAACCCTATCCAGTGTTGCCCTCCACTTGCCCCCACCCAATGAAGAGCCGCCATCACATCATCCTGTTTTGTATCTTTCTTGGTTTTTTGTTTTTTATTCTTTGTTTTTTGAGACAGAGTCTCGCTCTGTCACCCAGGCTGGACTGCAGTGGCAAGATCTCGGTTCACTGCAACCTCCACCTCCTGGGTTCAAGTTATTCTCCTGCCTCAGCCTCCCAAGTAGCTGGGATTACAGGCACGCACCATCATGCCCAGCTAATTTTTGTATTTTTTTTTTTTTTTAGTAGAGACAGGGTTTGCCAAGTTGGTCAGGCTGGTCTCGAACTCTTGATCTCAAGTGATCTGCCTGCCTCAGCCTCCCAAAGTGCTAGGATCACAGGCATGAGCCACCGTACCCAGCCCCAGTGTTTTGTATCTTTCAAAGCTCGGATATATTGTCTATAGTCTCTCTCCTCAATGAGAATGCAAGTTCCGAGGATCAAGACCATCTGTCTTGGGCATTAGGGAATCCCTAGGACCTAAAATCAATCTTCACAACCCAGTTCTCACACTTACCTTCCCCGGTTCCCATCACCCCTCTCCTCTCACCTGTACCCACTGGATCTGTCCTCCAGACCATTCATCCTCTAAACACCTTAAGCTACTTTGAGTTCCCAAATGAGTTTTTCTCTTGTTCATTCTCTCATCATCACACATGCTATTCCCTCTGCTTCGAGAAACACACCTCCCTTCCTCTGATTAACTTCTAATTAACCTTCAGCTCTCAGTTTAGACATAATTTCACTCCACATGCAGTTAACAAAAAATTCTTCTGCTGAGTTATCAGGTGAGAGAATTTTTGGTGGTGGAGAAAGCACGTTTAATCCCTTCCATACTGTTTTAATTCTCTACGTACATCTATTCTTTTTAATTTAAAAGGGATTAACCGAATAAAGGGTAATGGACTGTTTCTTGTTTTGTTTGTATTATTTCTCTGTATTGAAAAAATATCCTGGTAAATGTGATTTTAAAATGCCAGTACCACAATGACTTAATTATTACAGCTTTGTTGTATGGCTTAGTATCGTGTAAGAAACCACCTCACTGAGCTCTTTCATTCATTCTACTGTGTTTTTTCAGCTAATTGCCTTCAGCTGCTTCTTCCTTTTTTTTTGAGATGGAGTCTCGCTGTCTCACTCAGGCTGGAGTGCGGTGGTGCCATCTCAGCTCACTGCAATCTACACCTCCCAGGTTAGAGAGATTCTCCTGCTTCAGCACTCCGAGTAGCAGGG
This sequence comes from Colobus angolensis palliatus, assembly GCF_000951035.1. Taxonomy (NCBI): domain Eukaryota; kingdom Metazoa; phylum Chordata; class Mammalia; order Primates; family Cercopithecidae; genus Colobus; species Colobus angolensis. Next base: position 632,219 of record NW_012118088.1, read on the forward strand.
ACTATAGGTGCCCGCCACCACGCATAGCTAATTTTTGTATTTTTAGTAGAGACAGGGTTTCACCATGCTGACCAGGCTGGCCTCGAACTCCAGACCTCAGGTGATCCACCCGCCTCAGCCTCCCAAAGTGCTAGAATTACAGGTGTGAGCCCCTGCGCCCGGCCTACTTTCAGTTTCTTAAATAGGCTAATTCTATGACCTGGAAAAATTGTAATTTTATTCCTTTTTTTATTTTTTCTGTTGCTTGTAACTCTTAATTCTGTTTTATTTCTTCTTGTGCTAGAATGTATAGAACCATAACAATAATTGAGACAATGGTGAGCATTCTTATCTCAGAGCTGATTTCAGTAGGAAAATTTCTAGGGTTTAACCTTTAAGAAAAAGTGTCAGAAGTTACAGCTAGAGGGGAGGAATGTGTTCTAATGTCCTATAGCACTGTAGGGTGAATATGGTTAACAATAACTTAGTGTGGCCAGGCATGGTGGTTCACACCTGTAATCCCAGCTCTTTGGGAGGCCTAGGTGGGAGGATTACTTGAGTCCAGGAGTTTAAGATCTGTCTGAGCAACATGGCAAGACCCCCATCTCTACAAAAAATATAAAAGTTAGCTGGGTGTGGTGGTGCACATCTGTAGTCCCAGCTACGTGGGAGGCTGAGGTGGGAGGATCGCTTGAACCCAGGAGTTCAAGATCAGCCTGGTCAACATGATGAGACCCGATCTCTACAAAAAATATAAAAATTAGCCTAGGTGTGGCAGTGCATACCTGTAGATCAGCTACAGGAGGCTGAGGTAGGAGGGTTACTAGAGCCCAAACTGTCGAGACTGCAGTGAGCCATAAGCATGATACTGCTCTCCAGACTGGGCAACAGAGTGAGACCCCATCTCAAAATAAATAAATAAATAAAATAATTTAGTGTATCTTTTCCAAAAGCTAAAAGAGATAGATTTGCCAATTATCTTGATTTGATCATTATTCGTTATATACACGTATCAAAGTATCACTCTGTATCCCATAAATATGTACGATTGTTACATGTCAACTAAAAAGGAGCAAAAAAACAAAAAAAGTATCTGCTTAAGGACAGCACCCCTCCTCATGTGAAGGAAGTACTTTTCCATTGTCTGAACCAGAGACAAACCATTGGTACGATCTTCTTTCCCCAGGATGAAGCTGTAGCCACCAAAAAGCTGGTCTCTGCAACTGTACTTCAGCACCTCCGGAAATCTCTTTTGGCTCTTTCTTTCACTCCAAACCTCTTCCCGGGCTCCTGGGGTCTATGAATTCTCAGGGCCCAGCTCTCACACATGCCCTTTGCTGGGCTCCTGTCCTCCCTCACCTGTAACCACCGGATCCGGCCCCCAGACCAAACGCCATTGATTCTCTTCCTGCTTTAGCTTCTCCTTCTCTCTACTCCAATGCCTGAGCTTAAAGCTGTGCCAGGACAGAGCTCCTCTCTGCATCCTGACTTCATCCTTACAGTCTACTTGTCTTCACCATTTCTTTTGGTTCCATCTTCTACAGTGGGTGGACAAGTCCAATCTCATTCTACTTTTCTCAGATTTACTGATATGGGAAGATATTCCTAAGAAAATATAAGTGAGAAGAACAGCACGATCCCAGTTTTGTAAAGCCATTTGTGTGCGAAAGCACAGGGGAAAAAGAGCCTGGAAGGAAATATACAAAAATGCTAAATAGTGGTTATTTCTGGGAGCCAGCAATATGCTACTTACATGAATGTCCAAGCTCACTTTGTGATGCATGTATGACATGGGGTGCCAGCAGATTCATTTTCAGTGTGGAGTCTTCCTTGGGGAAAATTCTTGATTCCTTTCCCTTCTGTATTGCTTCTTAAAATCTCACCATGGCACCAATGTGTCTCTTGTGATCCTAAAATACCTACCAAAACCAACGGTAATAATAGCTGTAATATATCGAGTTCCTACCATGCTCCAGGATCTGTACTAAGTGCTTTATGTCATTGCCTAATTAAAAGATTTATGTGTAAAGTGCTGAGAACAGCAACTGGCGTAATAACTGCTATTACTGCCTCAACTGATTCTCATGGCAACTCCATGAAGTTACTATTATTATCTTCATTCTGTAGAAGAAGCAACTGAGGTTTGAAGAGGTAATTTGCCATAGGTACCACAACTAGTAAGTGGCTGAGTCAGGATTCATGCCCACGTGGGACACCAAAGACTGGGCTCCTACTAAATACATTTGGTTCAGGGGTTGCAAACTCGAATATCTACAGAGCCAGGCAAGAATATAGAGCTAGGTGGGGACTTTGGCCAACTGGAGAGTTTATACCCAGTCTAAAGAGGGCTGCTGATGTCAGCTACGCCATCCAGGGATTCATTACTCCCGCATGGAAATGTGAGACAGAGGTCCCCATTTTTGAAGAGAAACTGCGAATCAGTTTTTAATGTGAAATATTCAGAATTTTAAATTGCAGCAGCATAGGCCAGGGGAAGTGGCTCACGCCTGTCCTCCCAGCACTTTGGGAGACCCAGGCAGGCAGATTACCTGAGGTCAAGAGTTCAAGACCAGCCTGGCCAACATGATGAAACCCTGTCTCTACTAAAAATACAAAAATTAGCCGGGCGTGGTGGCACGCACCTGTAATCCCAGCTACTCAGGAGGTTGAGGCAGGAAAATCACTTGAACCCAGGAGGTGGAGATTGCAGTAAGCTGAGATCGCACCACTGCACTCCAGCCTGGGTGACAGAGCAAGGCTCCGTCTCAAAATAAAATAAAATAAAATAAAATGCAGAAGCTTAATTTTTAAAAATAAAATATGTAAAAGAGTATTGCAGGTAAAACAAACACACACAGATAAAACCATAAAATGAAACCGTCTGCAACCCAGATTTGCCCCAGAAGCCAGTATTATCTACTTTAGAAACACCAGTCTAGATTATGTCTTCGATCCCAGGAAGGCCCAAACTCCCTTTGCTTTCCATTTTTTCCTTCTTGGGACAGAAATCTTTAAACCAGGGACCAGCAAAATTGTTCTTAAAGAGCCAGAGAGTAAATATTTTCAGCTTTGCTGTCTCTGTGGCAAATACTGAACTCTGTTATAGTGGCATCAACATGTTTTATTCTCTTTAGTTCTCAAAATGGCTTCATGAGGAGCCTAATGTTATAATCAGGAAATTGAAGCAATATAAACAAATGGGCATGATTGTGTTTCAATAAAACTTTATTTTCTGAGGCTGAAATCTGAATTTCACATTTTTTTACAGGTCACAAATAATATTCTTCTTTCGATTTTTTTTTCAACCATCTAAATATGCAAAAACGATTCTTAGTTCATGGGCCGTACAAACATGGGTAGTAGTAAGCTGCTTTAGAACATTAAAAACTGGTGACTGCAGGCCAGGCGCAGTGGCTCATGCCTGTAATCCCAGCACTTTAGGAGGCTGAGGCAGGTGGATCAGCTGAGGCCAGGAGTTCAAAACCAGCCTGGACAACATGGCAAAACGCTGTCTCTACTAAAAATGCAAAATTAGCTGGGCATAGTGGCGCATGCCTGTAGTCCCAGCTACTCAGGAGGCTGAGGCAGGAGAGTCACTTGAACTGGGAAGGTGGAGGTTGCAGCGAGCTGAAATTACACCACTGTACTCCGGCCTCGGTGACAAGAGCGAAACTCTGCCTAAAAGACAAACAAACAACAACAACAACAAAACTAGTGACTGTGTCTCCAGGAGTTACTGGTATTTGCCGGTTCTAAGTCTTAGTCTCAAGCTGCCTGAAGCCACCATGAATAGGCCCATTTTGCAAGCAGAAGCCCACACGTATGTAGTTCCTAATTCCCTCAATAATTTTGACTGGTCTGTATTTAGTAGTGTTCCCATTCCATCTTCACCTGAACACTTTCTTCCTTTGAAATCTTTCGTGGAATTAAAGTATGGAAAACAACAAATAACGAGGAGTATGGAAATCAACTAACAATGGATGGTGTCACTACGAACACCCCTCCCCTGCCCAGGCGCCCCGGCACGTGCCATGGGGAAGCATAGTTAATGGAGAAGCCACTGGTCCAGTTCATTGCCAACATCAATAGTAGGGGGTGGGCTATAAAATGATCATGAAGCCGCCAGGCAAAGAACTTAGCTCACAACACTGAGACTTGTTGAAGAGAGTGCAATTCATAATAATAGTTAGGAACTTTATCTCTGGGGTCAGCTAGTAAATGTCTAACTGTGTCCTTGAGTAAATCAGTGACTTGGCTAAGCTTCAATTTCATCCTTGTATTAATAACCTTGCCTCATTATAACATTAGGCACCTCAGGCCGGGCACGGTGGCTCACACCTATAATCCCAGCATTTTGGGAGGCCAAGATGGGCAGATCACAAGGTCAGGAGATTGAGACCATCCTGGCTAACACGGTGAAACCCCGTCTCTACTAAAAATACAAAAACAAAATTAGCTGGACGTGGTAGCGGGCGCTTGTAGTCCCAGCTACTTGGGAGGCTGAGGCAGGAGAATGGCGTGAACCCAGGAGGCGGAGCTTGCAGTGAGCCAAGATCGCGCCACTGTACTTCAGCCTGGGCGACAGAGCGAGACTCTGTCTCAAAAAAAAAAAACAAAAAATAAAAAAATAAAAAATAACATTAGGCACCTCGTAAAGTCATTTAGATAGCTAAAGAGGATAAAACACGTAAATGTGGCTGGGCGCAGTGACTCCCACCTGTAATCCCAGCACTTTAGGAGGCTGAGGTGGGTGGTTCACCTGAGGTCAGGGGTTCAAGACCAGCCTGGCCAACATGGCGAAACCCCGTCTCTGCTAAAAATACAAAAATTAGCCAGGCGTGGTGGCAGGTGCCTGTAACCCCAACTACTTGGGAGGCCAAGGTACAAGAATTGCTTGAATCTGGGAGGAGGAGGTTGCAGCAAGTTGAGATCGTGCCACTACACTCCAGCCTGGGCAATAGAGCGAGACTCAGTCTCAGAAAAAAAAAAAAAACTATAAATGCTTAGAATGGCACCTGGTATATAGTAGGTGCACACATGTGTTACTTATTATGATTTCTTATCCAGTCAACTGGAAGGGGATGGGGCGTAAAACCAAACGGGAATATATAAATGAAACTCTAAACTATGAACAAGCATAAATAAGGTCTTTTTTTTTTTTTTTTCAATATCAGGGAAGAAATTACGGGTCTGTCTTTTTTCTAGGAATTTCCTTGAGTCTTCTTTCCTGAACCTTCTTCCTGGTTCTGAGTATATTCTTTGCCTGGTAAGCAGAGAATCAGAACCAAGGAGATGTTCTACATATTCCAAGGCATTTATTGTGAAATGGCTCTGGCCTGGAGCCTACTTATAGAAGAAATTAAATATATGACACTCTTATTTTTATGAGATCATAATAGACATCATGATAGTAGCCATAATAATAATGACTACTATTCATAGTGTAATGGTGAAACCACAGCCTTTGAAACCTGGCTCCAAAAATCAATTCCATCACTCACCAGCTGTGACACCATCGCCTCTGTGATTTTCCATTGTCTCATTACCAAATGTTAATATTAATAGCCTCTACCTCCTGGGGTGGTAAACAGGGTAAATGAGATAAGGGATATAAGGTTTCGGCTATGTGCCTGGCCAATCGGAAGCACTTAATAAGTGGCAGCCATTATTAAGACATGCCTAGAGCTTTGCAAAAATTATCTCATGTTCATGTATAGCCTTATTTCATTCTTACAATAATGGCTCTGAAATACCAACGCAGCTCTGTCTGATTCTGAACCTTGTCCATTTTCCACGACATCACAATGCCCGCCTGCCCCTCCAACCCGCCACATTCCACTCTAGCTACACAAACACGGACAGGGACAAGAATGCATAATTTCTGGAAAATTTGTTTTCCTTTAAAAGAACTGGCAGAGCTATTAACTGCCCCCAGAGACTGGTTAACTGTCTAGTTAACCAATACCCAAAATGATGATTAAACATCCACACCTCGGCTGGGCAAGGTGGCTTACGCCTGTAATCCCAGCACTTTGGGAGGCCGAGGAGGGTGGATCACCTGAGGTCAGGAGTTCGAGACCAGCCGGGTCAACATGGTGAAACCCCATCTCTAATAAAAATACAAAAATTAGCCAGGCGTGGTGCCAGGTGCCTGTAATCCCAGCTACTCTGGAGGCTGAGGTAGGAGAATCTCTTGAACCTGGGAGGCGGAGGTTGCAGTAAGCCAAGATCGTGCCATTGCACTCCAACCTGGGCGACAAGAGCAAAACTCCGTCTCAAACAAAACAAAACAGTCAGCAAATGTGGACAAATGTTCAAGATGCACGTTCAGCAAATCTGAGGCTCCTGAAGGGGTGAACCTCATAGCGAGGGACAGTAAGCTGTGATCCTTTGGGAGGGCAGAGAAGGAGAGGGAGGGTCCTGTGGTCAGATATGAACATCGCTGGGGAGAGAGGACTATTCTGGAATGCCTGGATTCAGCTCTTGGTTGGAATGCCGGTTCTATTTAGGTTGGTGCAAAAGTAATTGCACAATTGCACAAGGAGATCAAGATCATCCTGGCTAACACGGTGAAAGCCCATCTCTCATTGCACAATTACTTCTGCATCAACCTGAATAACTACTTATCAGAGTGATTTGAAGAAAAATTCTTAAGCCCTGTTCCCTCATTGGTAAAATGAGCAGAAAAAAAATGATGTACTTGAATTCTACCTGCTTTTACCTTCACTGACTGGAGGAGAGGGGAAAGATAAGATAGTCCTCATAATTAGTGTTTATGTTTCATGGTGTTTTTGCCCTTGTAAAGTGGATCCCAACATCCTACAAAATCTAAAAAGCAGCACATTTCCATCTCCCACTTGGTACTGTTTATCTTTGGCCTCCACTCATCTCTTTTTTGTGCCCTAAAGAAGCATGCTGTTGGTAACTGATCCCACTGGCTCATGCCTGTAATCCTAGCACTTTGGGAGGCTGAGGCAGGAGGATCGCTTGTGGTCAGGAGTTTGAGACCAGCCTGGGCAAGATAGTGAGACCTTTTGTTCTCACTGTCAAAAAATGTTTAATTAGCCAGGCATAGTGGCACATGCCTATAGTCCCAGCTACTTGGGAGGCTGGGGTGACAGGATCACTTGAGCCCAAGAGTTCAAGACTGCAGTGAGCCATGATTGTATCACTGCACTCCAATCTGGGCCACAGAATGAGACCCTGTCTCTAATAAAAAATAAAGGTGCTCTTGGGCTTACCAGCCCAACAACCCTACCGCCCCCAACAACCAGAGAAAGGATCTGCACATAGCGGTAAGGACCCAGGTTGGGCCCCCGGAGCTCTGCCTCCTCCCCCAGCCTCAGAACCCTTATCTGTTTCCACAGGGGCTTTCCGAGGTGTGTGCAAGAAAATCGATCACTTCCCTGAAGATGCTGACTACGAACAGGACACAGCTGAGTATCTCCTGCGTAAGTTCCCCGGCTTTTGGAGTCTCTCTGGGAGGAAGGGATGGGCCCCTGCCATCACCCAGCTGCCTCTGAGTTGGAGGTTCCTCAGCATCCATCCCTAGGGATGGACAAGTGCAAAGAATCCCCATGTGCCAGTACACAGAGACATTCATGTGGTTCTGAGAGCTAAGCCCCTTTAGTTTCAATGAATTAGAAACAGAAAGAAGAAGCAGGGAGTGGGATGGGGAATTGTTCATGCCTGTGTTCCCAGCACTCTGGAAGGCAGAGGCCAGAAAGGATCACTTGAGTTCAGGAGGTCGAGATCAGCCTGGGCAATATAGCAGGACCCCATCTCTACAAAAAATTAAAAAATTAGCTGCTTGTGGTGACACACACCTGTACTCCTAGCTACTCAGGAGGCTGAAGTGGGACGATCATTTGAGCCCAGGGGATTGAGGCTGCAGTGAGCTATGATCATACCACTGCTATCCAGCCTGTGTGACTGAGTGAGACCCTGTCTCTGAAAAGAAAGAGGAGGAGAAAGAAAAGGAGAAAGAGAAAGAGAAAGAAAGAGAAAGAAAAAGAGAAAGAGAGAGTAAAAGAAAGAGAAGGGAGGAAGGCAGGAAGGGAAGGAGGGAGGGAGGGAGGAAGGAAAAGAGCCCAAAAAGTAGGTGAGTCAAAACTGAAAAGTTCTTTTTAGTCAGTTTAGGAGAAAAATGTAAGGAACTTTCTCCAACTTGAATGCAGGTTTTCACCTTCCTGGGAGGGGATTGGAGGTGCTAATGGCAGAGTGCTACTGGGTGAGGTGAGATGCTAATGTGTGAGGTCCCAAGGGGCAATGCCTAGGAGAATAAATACAAACCCAAGTTCACCTCTCCTTTGACTTCCCTCCAGTTTCAATCCTACTGGGATAGGGCCAATGTCTCTGTAGGATTTTTCCAAAGTCGGTAACCTGGATATGACATGAACTGTCACAGCTACAGCGTGTAGGAGCCAAGAGAGTGTGGTGGCTTGGAGCCAAGGCCTCTGGAATCTGGGCTTTGACCTTTGTTTGACTTTACTAGCTGGGCTGGACCTGGGGCAAGTGGCTTTACCTCTCTTCCTTCATTTTTTTCTGAAATGGAGGTTATAATGCCATCCACGTGACAGGGTCATGAAAATTAAGTAAACTAACGCATATTACACTTAGCTTAGGGCCCAACACACAGTCAGGAGACAATATGCATTAGCTCCCATTTCTTGCATGGGATTAGCAATAGCAAAATTCACTGCAGAGATGAGCCTTCTATTGGTCAAGGCACAGAGAGAAACTGATTTGGGATTTCAGTGTAATTTCTTCAGCAAGAATGTGTGTTGAATTCACTCAAAAGGATAATGAAGCCAAGTGCAATGGCTCACACCTGTAATCCCAGCACTTTAGGAGGCCAAGATGGGGGGGGAGCACTTGAAGCCAGGAGTTCTAGACCAGTCTGGGCAACATAGCAAGTCACCAACTCTACATGATTTTTTTTTTTTTAATTATCCAGACATGGTAGTGCATACCTTTAGTCCCAGCTACTCGGGAGGCTGAGGTGGGAGGATTGCTTTAGCCCAGGAAGCTGAGGCTGCAGTGAGCCATGATTGTGCCTTTGCACTAATCAATAATATTGATTAGTGATTGGCTATAGGGTGTGGAGGATAGTGTCAGATGGAGCATTATTAGGTTAATTTATGCTACTTGTGGCAAAAGCAAGCAATTTCAAGAGATGAGCATGCAGCTCAAAGAGGAGGGAAGGACGTGATACTGCCTCATTTTAATGTCTCTCTGGGCCTGATCATTAAAAGGACTTGCATTACTCAGATAAACGCTGTTTTCTTTTCTCACCCCTCACATCAGCAGCTCAAAAAGATTCAGTGTGGAGAGCAAAATTAGCCACACTTAGAGATGTAGCTTGGCCAAATTTTGAGAGATGACACAGATTACTTGCATCTTCTCAATAGAGAATGGCGTTAGTCACCAGTGGGGTTTTACCAGAGTGCCCATATATTTTCTTTGTTTTTCTTTTTTTTTTTCTGAAACGGAGTCTGGCTCTGTCGCCCAGGCTAGAGTGCAGTGGCCGGATCTCAGCTCACTACAAGCTCCGCCTCCCGGGTTTACGCCATTCTCCTGCCTCAGCCTCCCGAGTAGCTGGGACTACAGGCGCCCGCCACCTCGCCTGGCTAGTTTTTTGTATGTTTTAGTAGAGACGGAATTTCACCGTGTTAGCCAGGATGGTCTTGATCTCTTGACCTCGTGATCCGCCTGTCTTGGCCTCCCAAAGTGCTGGGATTACAGGCTTGAGCCACCGCGCCCGGCCTATTTTCTTTGTTTTTCTTTCCTATGTTCATAAAACATTTTGACGTTTGCCCTGTCAGAGACGAAACAGAACTGTGACTTCTACTTCACAACTTGTATAGCTGATTTTAAGTTCTTCAGAGAGGCCCATAGCTTTTCTGACAAAGTATTTTTCTCTGGTCTGGGAAGATGTCTCTTCCTCTCTCCTCACCACTAGCCCAGGGTCCACCTAAGCTTCACCAGTAGCAGCAGAATTTGGCTAAGGTTAAGGAGAGGACTTAATGAGCACACAGATTTCCTGCTGAGAGTTTTGGAATTCCTGATCCAGCCATGTAGGTCTGGGAGCACATTCCCGCAGGGTTCTCCTGCACTGGTATTCACTCTGCCATTCCCTGTCCTGACCCACAACCCTGGTGGAACTGGGATTCTTTTCTGCTGCTTCCTCTTTCTCCTATGCTCTTTGGGGTAGGCTACAGCATAAACCCATAGCAGCGTTACTGGAAAGGGGTCCAGATCCAGACCCCAAGACAGGGTTCTTGGATCTCACACAAGAAAGATTCACGGTGAGTCCACAAAGTAGAGTGAAAGCAAGTTTATTCAAGAAGTAAAGAAGCAAAAGAATGGCTACTCCATCAACAGAGCAGTGGCATGGACCATTTGACCTAGTATATTATAGTTATTTCTTGATTAATGGTAAATAGGAGGCGAATTATTCATGGGTTTTCCAGGAAAGGGGCAGGCGATTCCAGGAATTGAGGGTTCCTCCCCATTTCAGACCATAGGGTAACTTCTAACATTGCCATGGCATCTGTAAAGTATCATGGTGCTGGTGGGAGTGTCTCTTCACATGCTAATGTATTATAATTAGCATATAATGAGCAGTGAGGACAGCCAGAGGTCACTTTTATCACCATCTTGGTTTTGGCGGGTTTGGGCTGGCCAAACTGCGTCCTGTTTTACGGCAGAGCCTTTGTGACCTATATCTTGTGTTGACCCCCATCTCATCCTGTGCTTGGGAACGCAGCCCAGCAGGTCTCAGCCTCATTTTACCCAGCCCTTATTCAAGATGGAGTCGCTCTGTTTCCAACGCCTCTGACAGCAGAAGGTTCAAAACCCACGGGTTCTGTTGACTAGAGATTCTCACAACACAGCACTGGACTCAGAAAGTCCTACTCAGACTCCAGTGGTGGGGCTACACTAGAACAAGCTTATGTCCCCACCCTTAAGACCTTAACTTAGCTCCATAGAGTTTGGGAAGGAGAAACAGGGAAGGAAGACAGTAAAAACCTCTTTGATCTGAAGTCGCCATGTGTCCACTGGGCTAAAACAAATGCAAGGTGGACTTCCACTGACTTAGGAGAAAATGGCAGCAGAAGATTTCCTGGCTGAGGCAGACACTTACAGCCAGAGTTGACAGGATCTGCTTGCATCTCATTTGTGGGACAAAGAGTGAGCTGTCCCCACCAGTGGGTTCCCAAATGATGATTGCACCACTTGGGAAACAGTCACATTTACATATCTCCTATCCACATGTTTCAAACATAAACTTTTTTTTTTTTTTGAGATGGGGTCTTGCTCTGTCATTCAGGCTGGAGTGCAGTGGCACGATCATATCTCACTGCACCCTCAAATTCCTAGACTCAAGCCTCCTGAGTAGCTGGGACTACAGGCACCCACCACCACCATGTCTGGCTAATTTCTTTTTACATTTTTTGTAGAGTTGGGGTCCCCCTATGCCTTGCCCAGGCTGGTCTCAAACTCCTGTCCTCAAACGATCCACCTGCCTTTGCCTCCCAAAGGGCTGAGATTACAGGCATGAGCCACTGTGGCAGGCCCAAATATCCACTTTTGTGGAACCAACACAGTTCAATAGCTTCAAACATTCAGATCATTTTCTTAGGGCACACATCAAAGGTTAATCATCCTTTGATTTTTTAAAAGGTATTCACTTTTTATTAATTACACTCGTTACATTGAATATTCAATCAATTCTTGTCAATATGCAATGTAAATGATCCCTTTAAAAGTTAGTCCACAAGTCCCAAACAGGTGCTTGAAACCACTGGAGGAGACCCGCCCCTAATATTTGCAAGGGCCCAAGGCAAGAATCCAACTGGAAACCCATGGGTCATATGTGTACATTTTCACAAATTATAAATAAGTTGTGCCCACAGCTGGGCCCATTAAAAATAAGCTACACTCACATACAGAACCCCAGAGCTCACTCCCTGGGATGGCCCCCTCGATCTGGGAGCTAAAGGAACCAGGAGCCAGCTCTGCCTCTTGCAAGCCTGCATAATAGAACTGCAGGACTTTGCAGCAGACCAGAACTCAGCAAGGACACTAATCATGCCTAATTAAAGTTAAGGGTTGATATAGCCAGGAAGGAAAACAGGAGGGGCAAGGAATAGGATTTGGGCAACAGGCAGCAGGTGCATTTCATTTCACTGAAACTTACACATGTAAGTTTCTCAAGCTTCAGTTCATGGGCATCCAGCCTATTAGAAAATTGGGCCAGTTTCAGCCAGGCATGGTTACATGCCTGCTCACGCCTGTAACCCCAGCACTTTGGGAGGCCAAAGTGGGTGGATCACATGAGGTCAGGAGTTCGAGACTAACCTGACCAATATGGTGAAACCCAGTCTCAACTAAAAATACAAAAATTAGGGTGGCATGGTGGCATGCGCCTGTAGTCCCAGCTACTCAGGAAGTTGAGACAGGAGAATTGCTTGAACCCAGGCGGCGGAGGTTGTCGTGAGCCGAGATCACACTACTGCACTCTAGCCTGGGTGACAGAGGGAAATTCCATGAAGAAAAGAAGAGGAGGGGGGAGAGAGACAGAGAGAGAGAGAGAGGGAGAGAGAGAGAGAGAGAGAGAGAGAGAGAGAGA